>NC_133479.1:20142858-20227896 GCF_025370935.1 Choristoneura fumiferana | reverse complement strand
CTCAAGTGACAGTGAGAGTGACAATATACCTACTTTACGATGTGCCCGGTTGCACGTAGCTAGGAATATCGACAGATAAGTTACTCTTCGTCGTTCCGCAATGGAAGTGCTTGCATTGAATGCATAGAAAATCGATTGTTGTTAGTGCAGCGATATAGAGCCCACTCTGGTTGCAGCAGAGGACGAGCATTAAAGTTTAAAAAGCCATCGATGTTGACGTAAGTTTGATATCAATTTCAGACAGCCGATGGCGCGGCGGCTGCCCCCCGGCGCCGGCGCCGCCGGTCGCGGCCGCGGGCGCGGCCCCGGTGCCGGCGCGGGCGCGGTGCCCGCCGGAGACGTCGATGACCTGATCCACCTGCGCGGTCCGCTCACGGAGGACGCGGTGGTCCGCGCGCTGCAGGCACGCTTCTTCAAAATAAGTTCTACGTGAGTCACCCTCTTCTGTGTCATCTTCGCAGTTTGATGATCAAACCATGCTCTTTACACACAAATGGCCAATGTAACTTTACACTCACAACACTTAACCTTTTATGGGATAGCGGGAACACTTATAATTCGTTCTGATCTGAACGCTAAGCTTTGCAATATTTTTATGTAAGATTGTAGGTATTTACCACTATGCTCCGATTTAGCACAGTGTTTCATGTTATGTGTGCATAATCGGTAGCTGATGTTGATGAACATTTATGGTGTTTAAAATTACCTACATGTAGATAATATCTCCACTGGCAAAACCAACAGCTTAAATTAACTAATACAGGTGGATTACAAAACATGTAACAATAAAGCCAAAGGTTTCCACAGATAATACGAAGATATGAACAGATTAGCACGAAGAAATGGAAAACAAAAACCAAAACCAGCGCTGCAGTTCTGGTTACAGGGCTACGGCACATGCTGAGCTGAGTCCTTTTGGCATCACACTACAGCACAACGTCTCTAATTTTTCTCTCTTCTCCTATTTATGTTTTTACTGTGTTTGTTGGTGATGTAGTGTGTTTTTCTTGTCAATAAATGTTGTGAGAGTTGAGAGTTGACAAATGAAAAACAAAAAATAAAATAAGTGGAGCAAAGAAATTGGATGCTATACGGTTTCTTACTGCAGCAGGTTTTATTCGGTACAGATCTAGATCCTCATAACGCTGACACAGTTCGTTCATTGTCATTGACCTCACAGCTCGATATAAGTATGAATTTTCGATAATTTGTTTTCGCATGTGGTAACGCCAAAAGTCGATAGTTATTTCTAATTGATGCTCTGGGAACACGAAGTTGATATTGTTTAGCAACTCTGGACTATCAACGGATCCTGATAAGATTTTTTAAGATAAACAATATCATTTATCTTTCTTCTCAAATCAAGGGGTAAAAAATGGTAAGTATCTTATACACCTATCGTGGTAACTAGATCGATAATTTTCGATTTAAACTGAAGAAATTTGTTTAATGTTTATATTTTTTGAGCTCTACAACTGTTCATCGACTGCTACTATTGAGCTGACTGTACCTTTATAATTCCGTCGTATTCAACGTCGCCTTTAAAGCTATTTACGCCGTGTTTACGCCACTTAATTCGGAATGTCTCAGCCCCGTCCCATATTCTGATATGGTATGGTCGCTCGCTGTTGACCGCGCGTTTTTTGCGGCGCGTACCTGCGGCGGCCGCGCACCGCGCAGGCGCAGGTAGTCGGCGCCGGCAGAGCCTCCATTGTCACTTATCAAAGCGTCTCATAGAATATTATGAGTTATTTTACAGCTCACTTATGTGTATTTCTGTGAAATTGGGGTTGGTTTTGTAATACATATTAAGTAGGTACTACTTAGTAATATTTAGTATCACTTCACAGTTGTGGGGAGAATTCTTCATGAAGTTTTTTTACAGTAAATGTATGAATTCTAAAGGCAAACTTCTGTAAATGCTCTTGGCAAAGTACGGTACGTTTCGCTTGCGCATTGACTTTATATAGTAGTAAAGTTATTTACCGTTTTCATAAGTATAGTCCAGTCTCTTAGTCAGCTTTGGTAACAATAACTATTGAAATGGAAATGCGTAGGTGCCCAATCTCGGTAACCATTTAAGAAAGGGGAATGATTTTCTGCCTTGTAGCCAAATTTTACCAAATCTGGCTACAAGATAGGACTAAAGGATTTAACCTCTCTGCTTCTGCTAATTTATAAATAGTGTTTGCTATGTCTCACAGTAACACTCATTGGCAGCTTATTTAAAAATCGTTTGATGTCTGTATGTGCGTGCGTGTGCGTGTTGCAGACGTGGATCGGGCCGATCCTGGTGGCGCTGAACGGGTACACGGACTGCGGCAACGCGCTGACGCTGTCGGCGGCGCGCGCGCAGCGGCCCGAGCTGGCGCGCCTCGTGCACGACGCCGTGCGCCAGCAGGCCGACACCGGCTACCCGCAGGCCATCATCCTGTCCGGTACGTGCACTAGCGCACGGCAGCGGCAGCCGAAATACGCTCACTTCACCTCGCAGTCGAATCGGCCATAATACAAACATCATACATTACACTTGTTCAAAAACAGTGCCTTTCTATTAAAAAGTAATGAAATGTTTCCTAAATTGAAAATGCAAACTGAAATATAGATGTACAGAAAAACCAGAAAAATAAGCCACCACTGGGAATCGAACCCAGGTCCTCTGTATTCCGTACCACGTGCTATACTGCTACACCACTGCTGGTCCTGGACCTGGACCCCTGGAGGACCTGGGTTCGATTCCCAGTGCTGGTCTTATTTTTCTGGTTTTTCTGTAGGTACATCTATATTTCAGTTTGTATTTTCAATTTAGGTTTTACGGGATGACTGTAAAAGTAAAAATTTGGAATTGAAATAAAAAATACAAAAAGATTCCAAAAAACCAATCTTGAAATGTTTCCTTTCAATAAATTTTCTTAAGTATGTTCTCTCTTTAAATGATATCTTAAACGTCCAATCGCGTGATGCGCAGGCGTGTCGGGGTCGGGCAAGACGTACGCGTCGATGGTGCTGCTGCGGCGGCTGTTCGACGTGGCGGGCGGCGGGCCCGAGACGGACGCGTTCAAGCACCTGGCGGCCGCCTTCACCGTGCTGCGGTCGCTGGGCGCCGCCGCCACCGCCGCCAACGCGCACGCCTCGCGCATCGGACACTTCATCGAGGTGCAGGTCACGGACGGCGCGCTCTACCGCACCAAGATCCACTGCTACTTCCTGGAGCAGACGCGCGTGGTGCGGCCGCCGCCCGGCGAGCGCAACTACCACATCTTCTACCAGCTGCTGGCCGGCCTGGCGCCCGACGAGCGCGCCGCGCTGCGTCTGGACGGGCTGGCCGCGGCCGACCTGCGGTACCTCGCCGGCTCCGGCGCCGCGCCGCGCCGCCCCGACCCCGACGACGCGCCGCGCTTCCTCGCCTGGAAGAGCTGCCTCGGCATCCTCGGCATCCCCTTCCTGGACGTGGTGCGCGTGCTGGCCGCCGTGCTGCTGCTCGGCAACGTGCAGTTCGCGGAGGGCGCGGACGGGTCCGCCGAGCCGGCCGCCGACGGCGCGCTGGCCGCCGCCGCCGCGCTGCTGGGCGTGGCCGCGCCGGCGCTGCAGCGCGGGCTGACGACGCGCGCGGCGGCCCGCGGGCGCGGGGCGGCGCGCGCCCCCGCCACGCCCCCGCCGCGGCGGCCGCGCGCGACGCGCTGGCCAAGGCGCTGTACTGCCGCACCGTGGCCACGATCGTGCGGCGCGCCAACTCGCTCAAGCGGCTCGGCTCCACGCTGGGCACGCTCTCGTCGGACTCCAACGAGTCCGTGCACAACCAGGAGGCGGCGTCGCGGCGCGCGGGCGCGGGCGCGGGGGGGGCGCACGGCCGCGCGGGCGCCAAGTCCATGGCGGCGCTGAACGACGCGGTGCGCCACGCCACGGACGGCTTCGTGGGCATCCTGGGCATGTTCGGGTTCGAGGACGCGGCGCCGAGCCGGCTGGAGCACCTGTGCGCCAACCTGTGCGCGGAGACGATGCAGCACTTCTACAACACGCACGTGTTCAAGTCGGCGGCCGAGTCGTGCCGCGAGGAGGCCGTGCCCGCCGCGCTCGAGGTGGACTACGTCGACAACGTGCCGTGCATCGACCTGGTGTCGTCGCTGCGCGGCGGGCTGCTGGCCGCGCTGGACGCCGAGTGCGCGTGCGCGGCCAGAGGCTCGCCCGACCAGTACGTCGCCAGGATCAAGGCCGCCCACAGGTACGTGCCCGCCGCACTCTATAAGGTGTGTCCGCTTGTTGGCACAACAGCTGCTGCTTTGACGGCTCACCCAGCATGATGGACGCGTGCTTCCAATATTATTGACAGCGCCGTCATGCTGGTTTTGCCCGCACTAATTAGTAGGTATGCGTTATCGTACTCACTTGGACGCCAGTCGCGCCACCGTGACACTCGCTTCCCCCACAACGCCCAAACCTCATTCGTCCAATCATCGATCACACGGTGTCTCTGTGGCGTGGCGGTTCGGTTTAGTAGCTTGAAGCAATTGTGTGAGTGGTGGCGGCTGGTGGCGGCGGTGCGCCATGGTGTCCCGGTGAATAAGCGGAAGTGTTGTTGTGGCGCAGAGGCCACCCGCGCCTGGCGGAGCCGCGCGGCGCGCTGGCGGGCGGCGCGGGCGCGGCGCGGCGCTTCGCGGTGCGTCACTACGCGGGGGAAGTCACGTACGACGCCAGCGAGTTCCTGGACGCCAACCGCGACGCCGTGCCCGATGACCTGCTGGCCGCCTTCGACACGCGCGCCTGCGAGTTTGGCTTCGCTACACATCTTTTTGGAACTGAACTCAAGGTAAGTAATTTACCTTTTAATTTTTCTCAAGAAATTTTATGTTTCTAATAAGTGTTTTTGAGTAAATCGGGGTAGTTTTAGGGTTGCGGTGGTACTTCATAATATTAATACTGAATCTTAACAAAATATAATTCGTATCAGTCTGTCCTTCTATCATAATGAATTTATAATAATAATAATTAATTTAATCTAATTTGCTCTACTTAAGCTCGATTATGATATCCAAACATGGACGTACTTATAATGTAAACAAATGAGGGTTTTCCGACAGGTGAGATATCGCTAAGTATCCTGGCATTAATGCTTAAAAACTACGGTTACATTATTATAAATTAATTAGACTGTGGCACAATATATCCTGTTTACAAATGCTTATAGTAATATATATGAAGTTTGACGTTTCAGTCTTGCTTGCGAAGTTGTGATTGGCCCATACGCAAATGTCAAACGGACCTCACACGCCACCTAGCGATATGTCGCCTGTCGGACAACCGTCATTGTTTATGTCCTGTTTGAGCGTTGTGTCGCGTGTCGCAGGCGCTGGCGGCGGCGGGCGGGCCGTGCGGCGGCGTGTTCCGCGCGTCCCCGACGGCGGCGGCGGCGGCGGCGGAGGGCGGCTCCACGCTGACGCAGGACTTCCACACGCGGCTCGACAACCTGCTGCGCACGCTGGTGCACGCGCGGCCGCACTTCGTGCGCTGTCTGCGCGCCAACCTCGCCGACCAGCCCATGCTCTTCGAGCGGCAGGCCGTCGCCAAACAGGTAACGTCACAACAACATCGTCATCATCACCGTCACAATAACAGTTATCGTCTTATTGACCACGTATCAACTCCTTATATTACAATAGAAGTCAGAAAAAAAGTCCTAATACCAGTGTGAAATTTCGATAACGCAACTTCGAATTTCGCCGTGTCAGGAAATCAAACGGCTAGAGACCGTGCGGAGTGGCGGTTACTCCACCGACAACAGCGTGTTCTTATGTTTAAGAAGAACGTCGACTTTGATGATTAGGTGGTGCTAGAGTCGCTAAAGTAGGTTCCGTACCTACATTTATCGTCGTTTGCGTTGCAGGTGCGCGCGCTGCAGGTGCTAGAGACGGCGCAGCTGATGGCGAGCGGGTACCCGCACCGCATGCGGTTCCGCGCGTTCGGCGCACGGTACCGCGCGCTGTGGGGGCGCGGCGGGGGCCCGCGCGACGCGCCCGCCGCGTGCGCCGCCGTGCTGCGCGCCGTGGCCGCCGCCGCCGCCCCCCCCGCGCCCGCCTCGCCCGCCGCCGTGCGCTGGGCCAGCGGCAAGCGGCACGTCTTCCTCAGCGAGGGCATGCGACAGGTAACCTTCATACGCGACCGAACTGTTTCTAGTCAACGATATACTCGTAATTACCGTACAAAATGAATAACTACTCAGATCAAACTGGGCTTTGATAAAAACTAATCTCTGAACTTTGTTTCCTGTAAAAATATGCTGAGACGAGACGATAATAAGGAAAAAATAATATGTGAAAATGCTGACTGACTATTGGATGCGGAGCGCTATTAACCATTATACAATAACTTGTAATTCAGGTGTTGGAACGTATGCGGCGCGCACGGCGGCAGGCGGCGGCGGCGGAGTGGCGGCGCAGGCCGCGCGCGGGCGGCGGCGCCCGCGCGCGGCCCGCGCGCCCGCCCCGCGCCGCGCCCGCGCCCGCGCCCGCGCCCGCGCCCGCGCCCGCGCCCGCGCCCGCGCCCGCGCCGCACCCGCGCCGCCGAGGCGCGCCCCGCGGCCCATCGCCGGCCACGCGCCCGCCCGACGCCGCCGACGCCGCCGACGCCGCGCCGCCCGACCCGCCCGGCAAGTGCGACCCCGCGCTCGTCTCACGCACCTGCTCGCTCTTCGGACTAGACTTGGTGAGTAACTCAGTAGGTACATACTATACTTACGAAGTCGTGAGGAAACCCGAAGGTTAACCACTATGCTGTGAATATGCGAAGACCCCAAAAATTACGTGGTACCTATAAACCCATAGCTTTGTAAAAAAAATCATCAAATCAGCCGGAAGAGGCACCTCGCCTCTAATGGGCCTCGTCGCTACTTGCATCCACCAGTATAAATATAAAAAATAGGATTTTTTATAGAACAAATATAATGTCAGTAAGAAGACAGTTGGTAAAAAGCGAACGTAAATATCCGCACATGCGCAAAATGAATGATCAAAACGGATACGGAAATACAGTCGCCAGTCGCCACATCAGCCCCCCCGGAGACCTTTAAAAATCAGGAAAAATAACCTGACGACCAGAAAGATTGTCCTAGGAAGTGGAGGAGTTGCTACAACCACAGGGGTTCTCGCAGGAACAGTGGTAGATGACGTAGAAGTGCTACCTGGTTCATCTGTTAGGATATAAGCAGGTTTCAGTCTATCGATCGAAACATTAGTAATTCGACCTGCTACGTCTATGGCGAAAAACTGATCATTTCTAATGAATATTTTATAAGAACAAGCATAAGGTGGCTGCAAAGATCGTCGTACAAAGTCTTGTCTTATAAATACATGTGATATTGTCGACAAATCTTTAAAAAGAAATACTTTAGAATACGGAAATACCGTCGCCACAAGCCGTTTGCGGCCTACACCCAGAATAAACGTTGTTGTTGCGTTGTGTTGCGCAGGAGCGTCCGCCGCCGCTGCCGCCGCCGCGCGCGTACACGGTGGCGGGCGGCGTCAAGCTGGGCTACCCGCAGACGCGCGGCGTGCTGGCCGACTGGGCCGACGACGCCGCCGCGCTGCGTCTGCGCGCCGGCGACACCGTCCTCGCCGTCGGCGCCGCGCGCCGCGGACACGTCGCCGTGCAGGTAACACGCACGATAACCCCACCACCACCACTGACTTATTAGTGCACGTTCCCATTTATTCTACGTTATACGTTATACTTAGCTACGATTATGCTACATCATTCTACCTCTTCCAGGCCTTTATACAAAAAATAGGTTGTCTGTAACCCTGTAGATGTTTCTATTCATAATGCAAAACAGCACCTTATTAACCAGCGGAGTCCCTAAAGCACACGTTCTCCCCAGGTGGGCACGCGCACGGTGTCGGTCCCGCACCGCGTGCTGCGCCGCCGCGCGCGCCGCCGCCCGCGCGCCGCCGCCGCCCGCGCCGCCCGCCGCCCGCGTAGCGCGCCGCCCGCCGCCCGCCCCCGCCCCACCAGCGAACAGCGTCATCGGCAAACCCCTCCTGCCAGGCCATAAGGGCCTCAGGGCCTGCCTGAGCCCAGGGCTCATCTTAAGATTGCAGCGACACGACATGCACCTCGACGGGCCGGCTCAACTCTCGCTGACGTTCACGGACACATTCACCATCTCTTTCTATCTTTGTCTCATGCAGTGTGACAGAAAGAACTGGTGAAAAGGAATGTGCTTCCAAGTGTATTAGACAATAAAGCTCGGGGGTGCTTCAATAAATGAACCTCGACCTCGAAGACGTCGTTGCGCTCGGCAAACAATATTAACATGGCCTTTTTAATCACAAACATTATCGACACCATTATAAATTCTTACTAAAAAATGTACTTACCTATGTAATGACGACGGCCGATAGCAGAGATAACTTCGCGGACGACTGTATAAAAGAATCGCACCCCTGATGACAAATTACAAATTCATCTAATTATGAAACGAATTTTGGACAGACAAGAACATTTTCGACGAAAAATTTTTACTTCAACTAGGCTAAATTTATACAAGCCGCCTTACACATGCTGGTTACTAGCATGCTAGTAGGTAGCATTCGCTCAATAGTAGCATGCTTTCGTGGTAGTAACTAGCATGTGTAACATTACCTATAGAGATTATTGCAGTAAGCATGCTGCGACTGCGAACTGATCACATATTACTGTATGCTTATGGTGCCTTATATCGTTAAGTGTAAATAGGTATTTATAAGCCGGCGCGGCGGCGGCGCCGGCGCCGGCCACACAGTATTACGCGCGCAGGCGGCCCCCGCCCCCCGCACGGCTCAGCAGGGCTACTACGAAATTCGAAGTTCGTATCGAACCGCCCGCCGACGCCTAAGGTGCGGCCAAACCGTTGCTTAATAACCGGCCAAGAGCGTGTCGGACACGCCCGAAATAGGGTTCCGTAGCCATTACAAAACAATTAAGTAATATTTAGCTAGATTTTAATGAAAATTTGCAACTCACTTTAGAGCCATTCAACTCTATTTTGCAAACAAATCACTGAATCAAAAATCTTAGCAACCCCTAATGGTTTTAAAACACCTATCTAACGATACCCCACATAACAAGATTGGATGAGAGAAAAAATCATCCCACTTTAGGTCTATGGGAGGTACTCAAAAAAAAAATTTTTTTTTTGTTTTTTTATTGTACCATTTTGTCGACATAGTTTACATATATATTCGTGCAAAATTACAGCTTTAAAAACGGTGACGGCACGGAATCGCAGTGACGCACCTTTTTTATCGCATGCTCTCCACACCGCTGCTTAAAATGCGGAATCGCAGTGACATGCCGTAAACGTCAGCAGGGCTACTACGAAACTCGAAGTTCGTGTTGTGCGGTCCCCTGACACTTATACTATTTAATACGAGAGCGAGAGGGACGGAACGATTCGAACTTCTAGTTTCGTAGTAGCCCTGCAGGTCTTTACCGAACAAAAGTCGTGACGTTTACCTAAAGCACGTCACTGCGATTCCGCACCCCTTGCGTATTTTAAGCAACGGTGTGGAAAACATGCAAAAAAACGATGCGCATACGATGCGTCACTGCGATTCCGTACCGTCGCCGTTTTTTAAGCAGCGGTGTGGCCGCTCCTTAATACGAGAGTGCGAGGGACGGTACAATACGAACTTCGATTTTCGTAGCAGCCCTACAGCGCTGCCGGGGGCCTCCATACTAGCATAGTGAATATACGTAGGTAGCACGAGCAGATTCAAACCACTTTAAACCTTATAGGTAGGTACTTAAGTTATTATTACGAATGTTATGTAGAAGCAAACTTTACTTACCTACGTGGCTGGAAATCCTCTGATCAACTGAGCCGAGCCGTGAAGTTAATTTGAAATTACGTAAAAAGCGAAATGCCATATTACAGTATGTTTCTTATCCATCGATATATTGATTAACGAGAAAGAGGGGGAGAGAGAGATAAAGATTTCCGGACGCACCAGAGCAACGAAAAAAGAGGAACTAAAGTTTGAAGTACTAAAATGTAACCAAGAATGTGGCGCTCTTATGTTATTTCTACTCTTATTATCTTTCGATTTTCTAACTTTACAACTTTTTAAAAACTATCGCCACGTCTGTATGTGCACAGCTCTCTCTCAAGCCTTTCATAAATTGTGCAATGTTTAATATTATCATTCTGTTAGCGTGCGCACTCCGCGCCCGCGACGAACTTGCCAACATGAGTCTGATTGTTTATTCGACACGCGCTAGCCTTAATATAAAATGTATTAGTCGCTAAGGTATCGTACAAAATAAAAAAATATTATCTTATAAAATATTCGTGTTTATTTTATTTGTATGGTATGTCGTACACAAAATAAATGAAAACTCTGGAATGTGAAGTACGCGGCGGCGGCGGCGGCGGCGCGGCCGGGGCGGGCGAGCGGCCGCGGCTCGGGCGCGTGTGCCGCAACAGAGCGCGGCGCTGTCCGCCCCGACACGCCCGCGCGCCCTTTGCCAACAATACAAATACAAGAGAGCACTCCAAAACACCAACTAAATATCTATTTATTTTCTTTCATATTCTGAAGACAGATCTTACACATTATAAGGCAGTATATACATAAAGCGAAGATTATCTCGCATAAGTTTAATGCGTACATTATTTTCGTAAGTATGCTAATTCTCTCGATAGACTAACAACAGTATTTAAAATAAGATATATTAAAAAAGGCAGTTTATGTTGATGTTTTACAACAATAAATGCACAAAGTTCCAACATAGCCCCGCGAGTAACACAACAACAGTAACAATCGATAAAGGTCCCGGAACACATGGAATATCCATTA
Source organism: Choristoneura fumiferana (assembly GCF_025370935.1). Classification (NCBI taxonomy): domain Eukaryota; kingdom Metazoa; phylum Arthropoda; class Insecta; order Lepidoptera; family Tortricidae; genus Choristoneura; species Choristoneura fumiferana. The sequence continues at coordinate 20,217,067 of NC_133479.1, read as the reverse complement.
ATATAATACGTATCCGTTTACTATATATGCTTCGTTGAGATATCACATTGTGCAGGCGGCGTCCGGCGACGCCACCGCGTGTAAAGGACGCTCGCAACAGCGATGTAGAAAAATATGTCGGAAATGCTTTCGCCGTCGGAGACGACTTCTGACTGAGACGGGGCGAGGGACGACAGAGGCAGACAGACACGCATGCGGGCGGAGCCCCGATCTAATGAAAATTTGGCAACATTCGATTAGTATACAATACATTAATAATAATAATATTATTTTAAAACAGATTATACTATACGAAACGCGATATCGCATACATACAAGTAACATGAATTTATCGACTAACTAAACTAAATTTATCATAGTAAATAATTAATACTGTTAAATATAATATACAATATAACAGTTCATTCTATAATTATAAACAGCATTGACACAAAAACGTGCAAATCAAAAATGGCAAACTGGCAATACACCGTGCCTGTCAGGTCGCGCGCCGCTCGCGACTAATGTCATGTAAAAGTATCCAAAACACGCGGCCCGCGACCTAGGTACTAATTAACTTATATAAAGTGCATTTGAAACAGGCATACCGTTGGTCTGTGACCTTAAAACTATGTAAATTTAACACAACATTGAGATATTATTCAATATTATAGAGATTAGAGATAACATGAATACAGGCGCACCAGGCGCCGCCCGCCGCCGCGGATATGGACGAATACATTGCTCTCCTTGATCTGCAGTATTTTTTATTAGACACACTGGTATTCCTGACCAAATTGCTTTGGTGGCGTTTTATGATACGCCTGGGAGTTTCATCTGGCGGATTTTACAATCGGGCTACGACACATGCGTATTCAGTGAGGTCTTTTTGCGGCGAGCGGCGGGCGGCGCTGTGGACGCGCACGATATAGAAAAGCTTCTAAACATTCAATAACACGACATCTATAAGATCTGGTAAACAATGAACGCGAACACGTTAGAGCCGGCGGCGAGTGAACACACGCGGTAAGGCAGTGCAGCGCGCTCGGCGGCGCGCTATATTTAGCTCGAGTGCTCCAGTCGCTCATTACAAACTCATAAAAATATAATTCAGACACGTCAAGGCTAGCAATACTGCTTCGTACGCTTTGAGCAGATACATCCCATCACAGCTATTCGCATCGTTTTATAACTAAAACTAGAGACGCCACGAACAGAGATCTCACCGAACACTAAATGCTTGGCTGAAGCGCCGAATGTTCGTAGCGGCGACAGATTGCGACTGGTCTCGTTATAGTGTGTGCGGTGCGCAGGCACTTGAATTCGCAAAAAATCTAACATAGCTCGGTAGCGGCGTGTACAACGAGTGAGAGGCTGTTTTCAGAAGCAGGTTTGAGGACAAGCGCAATCGTTTGTCTTCAACAAACGCTGAAAATATTGTTTTCTTTCAGTACGACCTAATATGGGTAAGGGCCCGGGCCCACTTAGCGTCGACGCTGCGCGGGCGTTAACGAGATGCTGGCGTCCGAAAGACGCCACTGGGGTCGCGGCGCCGCAACATGAACGTTACGTCGGCGCTGCGCGGGCGTTTACTAGAAGACTCTAAGTGGGCCCGGCCCTAATCTGTGATGTTATGTATGTCGGTAGAATATGTAAATTTAGAGTAACCAAAAATATAAGTAAGCGTATTTTCGTGGCATCTCTATCTAACACAAGACCTGCGCGGGCGGTCGAGCCAGCAGGCTCGCTAGCATCAGGCAGGCTAGTTGTGTATGGGCGTGCTGCACGACGACGGCGGCCGGCGCTCCAGCGGCGAGCGCGGCGTGCGGTCCGCGTCCGCCGCCGCGCCTGCCTCCGCCGCCGCGCCCCCCCGCCCCGCCCGCCGCCGCGCCCGCCTCCGCCTCCGCCTGCGCGTCCCCCTCGCCGCCGCACAGCGACGTGAACACGCTGCTGGACGACACCTCTCGCACGTAGCGCCGCTGCTCGGCTGCAATGTCATCAAATAAACCTTATTCATCCATACTAATATTATAATTGCGAAGTAACTCTGTCTGTCTGTCTGTCTGTCTGTCTGTCTGTCTGTCTGTCTGTTACGCTTTCACGCCTAAACCGCTGAACCGATTTTTGATGAATTTGGTACAGAGATACAATAGACCTTGGGAAAGAACATAGGCTATCTTTTATCGCGAAAAGGAGGCTTTAAGGGTTGAAATAGGGGATGAAAGTTAATAAGGTGGAAGTTCGTCGCTGTCGAAGATAAAAACATGAAACTTGGCATTTAGGCACTTAATAAGAATACTAATATTATAAATGCGAAAGTAACTCTGTCTGTCTGTCTGTCTGTTACGCTTTCACGCCTAAACCGCTGAACCGATTTTGATGAAATTTGGTACAGAGATAGAAAGACCTTAGGAAAGACTATAGGCTATCTTTTATCGCAAAAAGAAGGCTTTAAGAGGTTGAAATAGGGGATGAAAGTTAATAAGGTGTAAGTTCGTCGCTGTCGAAGAAAAACCATGAAACTTGGCATTTAGGCACTTAATAAGAAATAATTCGATATTTGTTTTTGAGCTTTTTTTGAAAATTCGACCTGCGAGGGGGTGAAATAGGGAATGAAATTTATATGGAGGTCGTCATTATCGATGATAAACTTGCCATTTCGGCACGTGATAAGAAGTAAATAGATATTTGTTCGCGCGTTTTTTTTAATTCTTCCTCTGAGGGGTGAAATAGGGGAGGAAAGTTTATATGGAAGATCGTCATTGTTTGAAGATAAATCGATGGTTCTTTATGAAACTTGGCATTTGGGCACGTGATAAGAGATAAATAGATATTTATTCGCGCATTTTTAAAACTCTTCCTGTGAGGGGGTGAAATAGGGGATGAAAGTTTATATGAAAGATCGTCATTGTCGAAGATAAATCGATGGTTCTTTATGAACTTGGCATTTGGGCACGTGATAAGCGATAAATAGATCTTTGTTCAAAAATTTTACCTGCGAGAGGTGATGTTAGTAGAGGAGATCATGCAGTGTTAGCAGAGCCTTCTAAGCTCAAGCAAAATGTTCGCAATGTTGTTTGTTAGATGGCTTATTGACATAGACAGTCAGACATGAAAAATTATTATTTTCAGATTTTTCTTATTTACAATACCTACAATACAAAGACTCTTATTGTACCAGACATAGTTATCGATACAGAAAACAGATACACATAGAAAAAAATACAATTATTTTTCTGGAAGTACCCTATAACTTTTTCTGTTAAGGCTATTTACATGGAAATACATTTTTAATGACTGTAGCTTTTGATTGCCTTGACTTAGAAGTTTGATTTTTCACAGCTTTCGGGACTATTGACTGAGTTTACGGTTTCAATTTCAACTCGATACCGATACTCGCGCGTTTAGGAGATAAAGGGTCTTGACAGACAGACGACGGATGGACAGCAAAGTGATCTATAAGGGTTCCATTTTTTCCTTTTCAGCTACGGAACCTACAAAACATTGTTCCGGCGCTTTCAAATTTCGACTATTTACTTGAAAATATGGGGATGAAATTCTTAAGGAATTTCAAACAAATTACTATAAGTATATTTATCGGAAATATGTGTAGCTATGCTTAGTAAAAATGGCGTCTTAATTATAATCCTACCCTCCTAACTTACAATAAAGGACGTAAGGTTTCAAGAGTTCACTATGAAGAATTAAGTACTTAGTCCTTTTATGTTGACAGGGTAGAATACACGTCGTATTTGGTAAAATGTGGTTCCCGCAAATATTTTATGTTTACCAAAGAACATGGCATGGATGGATGGATGGATGGATGGCAGAACAAAAAAATAGTTTATAGGTATTTACTATAGCAATGTTTTAAAATAGATTATTTTCAGTAAACCGTAGAAGTTTATACGTGCTATTATTGGCAAAATAGGGACCTAAAAAATTTTAAATACTTCCCAAAGTTACTATTCCGCGCGGACGAAGTCGCGGGCAAAAGCTAGTATTTTTAATAAAATAATTATTCCCATTCAATTCGCTTAGACTTTAAAGAAATAATTATCTTAACTTACACTCAAAATACGTGCGAAATTATGCATTTATTCTTACACTTTGTCTCATTTACTGCACGGAGGACCCGAGCCAGAGCGCTGCCACTACAAACCTAAAAAAACCCTGACCGCATTTCAAAATTTGCCTGACCAATCATGATTACGTTTCAAGGCAGGTTATATGTTTTTTTTTACTGCCCGAGATACTACTTAGACCCACTGATGGGAATTCACTGCACACCCGAATGTGCCCACTTTTTCGTTGACTGTTTTTATGATGCCACACTTTAATACGTCGCCCAGAACTGGAACGACTGGTGACAAAATTTCGAGCTAAGTTTTGGGAAATCACGAGTATTTTCTCTGTCTTTTTGGATTTATAGCAAATTTCCCTGATTTTCCAGAAAGTGGAGACCCTGGCTGCCGCAACCCGCGACCGCTCTGCACTTATCCAAAGATATAGCCAGACAGACTAGATTCGTGGAGCCGCCAACTTCCAGTCCTACCGTTTTAATTCCGTACGACTCTTAATTTTTAGCAGCGGTTTTTTTACATACGCAAAAGTCGTAAACCGATTTCGGGGTATAACCAGAATTAACGGCCGGTATTAAATGTGTAAAGTAATAAAGCGGCAGGGGCGGGCCCACGCGGGGATAAAAACCGCGGCCGCAGGACGTGACGCCGGACGATGCGAGAATAACCGATTTTAATTCGATCAACCTTCACGGGGAAATCGTATCGTCCCTCTCACTCTCATCTTACTAATCTTACTTATTATATATTATACTTACTATGATAATAATAATGTTATGAACGCGAAAGTTTGTATGGATGGATGTTTGTTTGGATGTATGTTCGTTACTCTTTCACGCAAAAACTACTGAACGGATTTAAATGAAATTTGGCATACAGGTAATATAAACCCTGGATTAACATATAGGCTACTTTTTATCTAGGGATAACATCTCGAAATAACAACTGCTGGGCTTTGAGTCATGAAATTTGGGATGTAGGTAGCTGGACGTCTGGAATAACACTGTTATTATAAGTTACTTTTTATCCTGATATTACCACGGGATAGGGATAAAATCTTGAAATTTCAACCGCTGAGCTAATAGTATTGAAATTTTGGATAGTTGTTCTTGACACAACCTCAATGAAGACCACGATCTAAATTTTGGAAATTCCCAGAGGAATTTTGTAAAATCCCGGAATTTCAATTGTAACTACTTGAATGAATAGTTTAGGCGTGCGAAGCCGCGGGTAAACTCTAGTATTGAATAATATAAGCGTCAGCGGCACCGCGAGATACGAAATTTTGCATTTCGTAGTTTGGGGCCTGGAATCCGGGGTCCGCGTAGAAAGTCGCGCAGACGCTGCGGCGCGTCTTTCCGAGGATCTCCTCCCACCGCCAGCGAGTGGCGAGAAATGAGTTTCTTTTTTCAGTAGAAAACGCTCGCTTCTCGCTACTCGCTGGCAGTGGCAAGTGGCAAGTGGCAAGCGGTGCCGGGGCGGGCGAGCACTCACCGATCATGTTGTGCAGGTTGTCGATGACGATCTCAGTGTTGTAGGTAGCGTCGAGGGCGCGGCGCAGGAACGCCGTCCACGACCGCAGCTCCCCCTCCTGCCCAAAACACACACACTGATCACTTCGTGCCATTCATTTATAGTTTTTTATTAAATTAGTCGTTGAATTTTCCATACCAAACCAATGAGGGCTATCGTTTTTTGTCTCACTAGATGGCGCACTGTTACGTGAGGTTTTTAAGTGTGGCTTTAAGAGTCTGTTATTACGGGCGTTAAAACAAAGTTTAGATTAAAATCATATTTAATACACCTTAAAACCGTACCATAAAAATATCCAGCAACCACAGTGTTGCTTAGTCCCGTTTTGTTCGGAAAAAAAGGGAGGACAAAAGTTTCCGAAGGACAAAACTGACAAAACACAGACATTCATTGCCCCGTAACGCATAATTGCCATAATTAATTTCAGGTTATGCAAAATATTCACAAAAAAAAAACTTATTATAAATAAACCCGCGTAGCTCACCCAAAAACTATGAGATTTGACATTTCGGAGACCTCACGCTACACTAGCGCCTCTAGCGGCGAATTCATTCGCGATAGCCCTCATTTCACGTTCCTTTTCTAGAAGTACTCAGGTAAAATTAATCCTGGAGAATTATCTAAATAAATAGTAAGTTCTATTCTGATATTTCGCTTTATTTTGCCATCTAATAAAGTTCAAAAATTATGACCCTCTCCAGAGGACCTATGTCCTTTCGTAGAAAAAAGAAGAGAAAATAGTACATTGTGTCTAAAGGGCGGTAAATAAGGAATTATGAACGAGAGTCTATTAGAAGCCCGAAGTCGAAGACTGAGGGCTTTAATGAGTCGATGTTCGTAATTCGAGTACCGCCCTGCGACACACATTGTTTTTCATCACATTTGCGAGTAAAATTGTACATTTGTAAAAGAAAAACTAATATTTTTTCAAAAATTGCCGATACCGCTGACTGCGCTCTTGGCAGCGCCAGCTCCGCGCCACCCTCCCCGCAGCATGTGCCCGACGTGTTTACTTACGAGCAAGTACACAAGTAAGCAAGTGTGATGAAAAATATTATATTAAAGGTCTGTTTCACCACTTGTCGACTAACTTTAAGTGTCAGTTAAAAGTAATGCCGTCTTTGTTTATTCGGACAAAACAAACAAGAGACGGCATCACTGATATCCGTCACTTAAAGTTAGTCGACAAGTGGTGAAACATGCCCTTAATATGATCAAATATTAACTTTGCCAACTTTTATTTAGTGCTGATCTATTTTCTTGAAGTACCCATAGCCATTATTGGGTTCCGTTGTCAACTAGGAACCTATATAGTTTCGCCATGTCTGTCTGTCTGTCCGCAGCTAAGCCCACACAGCGTGCATTTTTCTCAGGTGAGGTGAGGTTTTGCTTCATTGGATATACATAGATAGGTACCTACAAATATATACGGAACCCTTGGTGCGTGAGTCAGATTCGCACATGGCCGGTTTGTTTATTGATATCGCCCTTCGCAAAGTAACGCTGCAAAGCTTTTATTTAACTAGCAATGTTCGTATGTTTGTAAATATGTAATGTAAGACGTGATTTGAACATTGTAAACAATTTTTCGATCACTTCCTAGTATGTTGAAATGGTTTACCAACTATGAAGTCCGGTGATAATATACAATAATCTGGCAGTGAAATTCAGGTGGTACTTATAGCCTGGATCGTCTCTGCAGGACGGAACTCAAAGTTGATAGCATCGACTTGAAACTTGGCACAGATAGTTGGATGACAATATATATAAAAATATTTTTTTAAACACATTATCTCTATAACCAGTTGATTACGTTTGCCGCCCACAATCGAGCGCCATAGCTACGTGCCGCGTGCAGTCACACACACCGGGTGTTCACCGATGAGGCGCGCTCTTAATTAAGTCGTCCAGCCTCGGCTTTATGTCATGATTTCATGAACTAAATGATTTATGATTCGCCAGAGTGGCCTAAAGAATAGACGTAGGTCAATGAGATCACACAGGATTAATAAATTGCTGCAAATAAAATGGGCGACTCCATCGTGTGGGCTCGGGGCCGACCTTCCATTGTCTCTGGTCGTGAAAGCGGGCTGCCTCGCTGCCCGCGCCAGCGCGCCGCGGGCCCTCGCGCCGGCCTCCCGGCGACACCCGACACGGGCTATCGACCACCGACGAAATGAGGGCGCTCCGCCCGACGCGGTGAAGCCCTATCGGTTCGCTTCCGTGTTCATGTAGGTAGTGTATGGCGATCACAGATTAATAAAGTAAGTAAATCTCAAGCTTTCGCGTAGAGCTAAAATGTTATACCGCAAAGTAAGACCAGGCAGACACGATAAAATTGTGGTTGTGTGTTATCTACGCAACTTATTTACCGGAACGATCCCCGGACCCGCCAATGAAATCACTACTTCGATATTCGCTACTCAGTGATAATCAATACGCAGTGAGCAAACAAGCGATTCCCATGAATATGAATAAGTCTGTTGTAGGCTGGCGGACAGGAAAATATATCCGTACCTACTTAATATTTACATGAAATGTGGAGCAAATAGCAACTATGCCATATTCATGTCGACCTTTCTATAAAGAGAAGTATCGGAACGCTAATACCGCTAATACCCGATGATAAAATCCTAACGCAAAAATGACGGAGATTTTATTACGTATTCAGATGGAACGCGAGCGCAACAGCCTTTTTATACCCAATCAACAAAAATAGCGAGCCCTTTTAGTGCCTTGGCCGGTAGTTCACGCGCCGCGTATATTTAGCCGTGACGTGACGGTCACGGCCGCGCGCGCGGCGGGCGCCGGCCGCCGGCCGCCGGACGAGCCCCCGCGGCTCACCCGAATCATCAATCATTAACTCGATTCGAAAGTGAAACGGAAACGTACGCACAATTGGAGATGCCTTTTATTTTCAGCGCGAGAGGAAAGCTGCCGCTAATTTGCAGTTTGCAGCATTCAGCGAACGGAAGCGGCTAAGTGAGTTATGATCTCGGCACAATCAGCGTGAATTATTGAATTAAGAACGGAGCGGCGGAGACATCACAGGCCGGGATTAATGGGGCCGGTACAATTGGTTAATGAGCTGGCAGAAAGTTAGTCAGCGCCCACGCGCGGCGCCCACTACCGCCGGCGGCCTGCGCCCCGGCTGGCGCAGCACCCGCCAGCGACCGCGACGCGCGACGGCCGCAAAACCCGATAGTGCTGTCACTGAGTTCTCACTACTCAGATAGCAATCTAGGGCCGACCGTATTGATTGATTACGATGAATTAGTTCGAGTTCTAAACGTGTATTTAGTTATACCTGAGTAGCCAGTTAGTAAAAAATCATAAACATGTCAAACAAAGTCTTAATCACAATAGTTTTCATATTTTTTTTTTATTTTTAACTGGATGGCAAACGAGCAAGTGGGTCTCCCGATGATAAGAGATCACCACCGCCCATAGACACCTGCAACACCAGGGGGATTGCAGATGCGTTGCCAACCTAGAGGCCTAAGATGGGATACCTCAAGTGCCAGTAATTTCACCGGTTGTCTTACTCTCCACGCCGAAACACAACAGTGCAAGCACTGCTGTTTCACGGCAGGATTAGCGAGCAAGATGGTGGTAGCAATACGGGCGGACCTTGCACAAGGTCATATAACTTCTTTCTGTCACAGTGAAAGATGAGGGTAGAAAGAGATGATGAATTCGATAGCGATCGTCCGGCCGTTAGGCCCTGGTTTCTCTGGTCCGTCACACGCGACCGGCGGCGTCTGGAAGTGCGTAGCACCACACGAATTAACGGTGCCTGCCCGCCGCCGGTGACGTTTCAGAGTAACCACCCTCAAACATTTCCGAACAAAACATTCGAACGTCTTCGGTCGTCGGTCACCGGTCCCCGGCGGCGGGTGGTCAGAGAAACCAAGGCTTTAGATTAGACAATACAGGCGCGGGTCACTGCGATTGTTGTCGAGCGCGAAGGTGAAGGCCCGCGCGGCTGACCCGCGTGGCCGGCGGCGCGGGCGCAGGCAATTAGCGCGCGATTAATGCCGGCGTCACGTCTGTGGCCGTTCCGCGAAATGGACGCCGCAGCCATAGCCAGATGCGACCTCACTACTTTCTTATTTTTTCTTAGCGCCCGTGACCTCCTTTTTAGGGTTCCGGAGCCAAAATGGCAAAAACGGAACCCTTATAGTTTCGCCATGTCTGTCTGTCTGTCGTCCGTCCGCGGCTTTGCTCAGGGATTATCAATGTAATTTTGCATGGATATATATGTAAACTATGCCGACAAAATTTTTTTTAGGGTACCTCCCACCCATAGACGTAAAGTGGGGGTGATTTTTTTTTCTCAACCAACCTTGTAGTGTGGGGTATCGTCTTTTAACCATTAGGGGGTTGCTAAAACGATTTTTCGATTCAGTGATTTGTTTGCAAAATATTCAACTTTAAAATGCAAATTTTCATTAAAATCGAGCGTCCCCCCCCCTCTAAAATCTAAACCGGTGGGTGGAAAAATTTGAAAAATTCAGGATAGTAGGTAGTAAGTATATCAAACTTACAAGGAAAACTATAACGGTTAAGTTTTCTTGAGAATTATTAGTAGTTTTAGAGTAAATAGCAGCCTAAGGTATAAACTTGGAATATTCCGTACAAAATACGAAATCCTCAGAAAAATATTACTTAATTTTGCGTAATGGCTACGGAACCCTATTTGGACGCTCTTGGACGGTTTTTAATTATTAATTAATTATCTATCATCCATGTACGTTTCAAGACTGTTGTAGATTACGACCGAGATCGGGAAGGAAGATGTGTACATTTTAAACGGTAGGAGGAAATTTGAGTTTTATGCAATTTAGCTGATGAGTACCTAAATTTAATTGTCTCATGCATATTTAACACCTTCGTTGTCCTATCCTCGTCGAGCGAGCTTTTTATTGACGAATTTTACCTAGCACATCTCTAGTGGATGCGCAACTTAACACTTACTGTGATCCAAATTCAAAACATATATTCAGGTAAACAGGCCGTAAGAAATAAAGTACTACCATATTTCTTCTTCCTGACTCTTGAAATATAAAAGTAGCTAGAACGTAATAAATAACGAGAGAGCTCCAAGTGAATAAGTTAGTAAAGAGGTCAAAGGTAGCGAGAATCCCTCTGCCTCATAAATAAAAGACGGGGACCTAATTTATTCAGAGCCGCCCGGCGGGAGCGGCGCCCGTAACCCGGCAGACGCAGACGCGGGCGACGCGATCTCTCAAGGCCCTAAAACAGATGCCCGAACTCGAGGGAAAACGGAAACATGCTAGTTTCAGATTGACACGGGCGATCGCGCGCGGGGGCAACAGTTGCGCTCGTGTCATCGGCCCGGGGGGCATTCGGTTGACACCAAGTGTTTGACGGCCGCGACCGCTGGCCGGCGCCGGTGTACTCGCACAATTAGGTATCTACATCTAGGTACTCGTCACTTTGGCAATAGACGTAGCACAGTTAGTTCCGCAAAAGCAATCAATTTGCCAAAGTAGGTACTTAAGTTACTCAGCGTGCGCTACTCTCGTATTTTCCTTTCTATTAGAGTAACGTTCTTAAGTGGTTGTGAAAGCCCGTTCGGGACTGGTTGGGCCAGAAACCGTCCAGCGCTCGGGAGCGGCGTTTAACATGCCGCTCTCGCTACATTTTTTAACCCCCTACGCAAAAAGAGGGGTGCTAGGTATAAGTTTGACCACTATGTGTGTGTGTGTGTGTGTGTGTGTGTGTGTGTGTGTGTGTGTGTGTGTGTGTGTGTGTGTGTGTCTGTATGTCTGTCTGTGGCACCGTAGCTCTTAAACGGGTGGATTGATTTGAATGCGTTTTTTTTATTTTAAATCAGGTTTTCTAGCGATGGTTCTTAGATATATTGTTTCATCAAAATCAGTTTAGCCGATTTTGAGATATTGAACTTTGAAGTGACAAAGTCGGGAGTTTTCCAACTTTTGGTTGGTTAGGTTACTGCAGAATGATTGAGGAGATATTATGGTTAACGTATTGATCGTTACTTCATGTGCAAGGGCAAACATTGCTATCATTCGTTATCGCATCGCGCGATGTGAATTTAGAGCGCGACGATAGCGAGATAGCGCCGCGACCGCGACCTGCGCACGGCGACCCACTTTCCACTAATCTTGACATCTTTCTTATTTAGCGTGATTTGCATCTTCAACTCCCAGAATTTCAACGTTAAAAATTCAGCTCACGCTCGCAGCGAACCGTTCAATTGAATTACATGGAATCATTGCCAGTGATAATGTGAGTAGTACATTATACCTCTGCAATTGCAGGTTTAGAGAAGGTAACCGAGCCGCCATCTATAGGAATGTTTTCTATATAGGTAGCTGTCCATAAATGTTGGTCCAGATCAGAACCGCGCGGCGGCAGGCAGGTCGCAGCTCGCAGGGCGCCCACGCGTGGTCCTTCGCCTGCACTTTCACTATCATTAGCGCACAAAGCGCCCGCGCCGCCGCCGCGCCGTCATTAGAAAGCGAATTTCCATTTATCCATTTATATGCAAATCCACCACGCAAATACATTATCCACTATTGTGCTCGGCTCTTGTCTGTCATTTTATTGTGTCACTTTTTCTATTGCGCTTAGCTGCGTGCGTGACAGACGCAAGTTTCAATTGATTGGTGCTCGGCGTCGTAAAAAGCTGGGGACCCGATCTCTCTGACGCGGAGTCGGGTTCCGCTGTTGGATGCTAGAGTACCTGCGGAGTGCATTTCATGGTCGGGTGGTCGCGCGCGCCGCGGCGCCTGCGGTGCAGCGCGCGCCCCCATTGCCGATGCGCCACAGCACAACAAAGCCGCACTTGGTGCATGATGCGAACCATTCATTGTATCACGTGTCTAAGGCCGTACGCACGCTGCATAAGGAAAGCGAGTCTAGACATCTGCACCCATATATGAATGCGTTCGGGCGTGATATAGCAACCTGTCCTTCGCACACAATGGTGTTACTTATCACCATATATTTTTCTACAAGCAGTTGCTGTAACACTACTTCTATGTTATGACTATAACAATTGAAATCACTAGGTACAGCCCAAAACTGGTTAAAGTAAACTAGTTTAAACTCCAGTGTGTGACCGCGGCCCACGCCGCCGGCCGAGGTCGGCGACCGCGCGTTATCGACGACATCGCTTGTTTTGTTATTAATTGCAGCACACGCTTATCGATAAGCACTGATAACCATCTGCGCACGAAATATCACTGGCAAAAGGCTTTTACGATCGGAGCTCGCAGCATTGCGTGTGGGTCATTAATTTCCTAGGACAATTCAATTACAAGTCATCCCCAGTGGAGTTACAGCTACACAAAGAACTCTTTAGCTTCGAGTAGGGATATACACGGAAAGTAATTTAGTAAAGTGCACAAACGTTTGCCCGTGACCGTGAGTCCTTCCCGCCGCACTGCCCGCAGCGCCCCAGCAGGGCTACTACGAAACTCGAAACTCGAAGTTTGTATCGTATCGTCCCTCTCGCTCTCGTATTAAATAGTATAAGTGTCAGAGGGACCGCACGACACGAACTTCGAGTTTCGTAGTAGCCCTGCAGGGACTGCCCGGAGTGACCGCGCGGGCTCCCTCCGCGGCCGCGCGTGCGGCGCGACCAATCGCGGACAATGCGGCCGACACCGACACGCTCCGGAAGCTACAGATGACTAATTGGATTCCAATAAAAGTACAACAACTTCGCGTCGGATAAGTTTCCTACATACATTTTGTCTGACAGAGCGATTGATCTGAAAATTTTGTTTCATGATGAAATCGCAAGGCATCGGCCTGACCTACATCGATCGGTGTTGTGCCTTCCTATTGTCAGCAAATTAATATTCACGTCATGCAGCGAGCCGTGTCGGGTTGCGCAAGTGAACGTTTCTGTGCGGCGTGTGTTTCAGCAAGGACCCCGCTCTTATAAAAGGAGAATTCAATAAAAAAAAGCGTGCGTGTTCATGTCGCATGCGATGCAACCCGCCGCAGCCAAGTACGAAACATAATGGCTGTGAACATTGCCATTTTAGCTTACATAGAGCAATAAACGCATGCAAACCGACGCGACGGAAGCAGAGCTATTAAATATCTCAGACACCCAGACGCATTGTACTATGTGAAGTGCCAAGTTTACAGCAGTATTTCAAAATTCAGAATGCAATTAGATGAAAGAGGACCGCCGGCAGACAACGCGAAACTATTTACATAAATGAGACCTAACAAGAGCAATTTAATGGTTTGTCGTCGGAGAGGGTGGCGGATGCCCGGCTCGGCCGACGTGAAAATAGCGGGTTCAATGACAAGTGCAGCGGCAGCGGCAGCGGCAGACGGGTCGGCGACTCGCCGCGGCAACGGGCCGCGCCACGCGCGCGCGTGACAGCGGTTGCAAATCCAAAGCACCACATTAACCGATTTCAAAGCGATTAAACTTTCACTGGGCATGCGAGCAAAACGCGCGTTACGCTGATGCGCCAGTCGTTACACTCATTGTTTGTTTATCGTTGCGAAGGAAGTCCCATTAGAATTCGATAATAATGTCCAATTCTTTCTATTGGAATGTTCCAGCAATGCGGTGAGTGCTGGTGAGTGGAGCTTAGTTTCGTAAGATCATAATAACACGGAAATGTGGTGATAATTGTGGCACCGGGGACCGTGTTAATTACAACCACCGGCCCCTTCAGCCGGCTGATGCCGCTTAATTGGCGGCCGCGTGATTTCATCGCCGCCCGCGCAGAACGAATCGTATCGGCTCTGATTGTCGCTATTATAGTATTATCCCACGACAGCGCGGTTCTCATACTCTACAATACGAGGCTGACGTGTACGTTATTTTTAAATTTTTTCTCATAATGAACTATCACAATAACGGCTCAAGTATATTCTAAAAGTACGCCGAGAGAGCGGTGACCTGAGCCGTGAGGAAGCACTTTAAGAACTAGGGATTTATTTTATTTTACTGTCACTGGGAACTGTAAACTTTTACCGAAGTGAGTTTAACAAAGAAACTCTAAGCAAGATTGTCAAACAGCATAGAACGCGTCATTTGTTTACAAATTCATTGCTAATTCATGTTCTTAATTCGTTACTCTACCTACATTACAATAATGTAGCGCAACCAGTTATCAAACACCACATTCTACTTTTCACCAGATATGAATGACCAATGTCTGATATCAAGAAAGAAACAAACAACTGAACTCATCAAAAATAAAACATTTCAAAACAATCGCGCAAATTTGAAAGTTAAATTACATTTATGGACTGTCAAAATGTTAACCTTTCCATTTGACATTACTAATATTAGTCATATCTCTTGATCTACATATATCAAATAAGCCATATGCAACAAACAGCATAGCATGTACTATTATCGTGAGGGTAAAAACTACTAACGTGATATATCGCGCTAACGCCAGCCGGGGTGAACGCCCCGTCCCGGCGCCCTGCTCGGAGTCGGACACAAGGAGTCTCCGCTCGGCAATCATCCACCGCCAACCCAATTACAGCTCGCCCAAACAGCCGGTGACACCGTCCGCTAATTAAACCAATCAATTTACCTTTAACGCAGACTAAAGGTCAATAAAGGGACGCGTCGTGTGTACCCACACGCTGTGGCGCTGGCGGCCAGGGCAAGGCCGCGCCTAATTGATGCCGGCGGGTCAAGACTTTCGCGAGATCTTTTTTTAGCGATAATGCACGATGATTGATCGCCCATGTGGACCTATTGTACTGGTTTCATATTCCATCTATTATTTGTGTTTTACCGATATGATAACTACTTATAATGATACGAAAACAAAAGTACGAAAGACGCGAAGCGAAACATCGGGAAATGTAGGTCGCGAGACATACATAAACATGTAACGCGGGTTATGGCGGTCGTTACGGGACTCGGCGCAGGCTTTGGGAGATCACCATTACGTTGAGTACCTATTCGTAGGTACAGTCAAGGAATTTAATTCATGGGCCATTTCAATGGAAAGGAAAAGTCATTACGACTTTCCTTGTTCATTAATGCGATGTCACTAGTGACGTTTACTGTGAAATGGTTCCATGGTGGCCAATGAATTAAACTGCTTGACCGTACAGGACGCTCTAGCGAAATGAAAGTCTTGAACTTGTTGGTTAGTCGGTAATAATAAATTGTATTTATTTATAGCGGACGGTCCACTGCGTATTTTTATCACGTAGCAACAGATGTCCGTTCACCCCTAATTGATTCTAGAGCACGATGCGACCTTAAAAATCGTAATCGATGACACGAATGAGCGCGTGAATTACCGACAGCGCGGATTACCAGTTTGAGGACGCCGCGTCGCGCGCCGATAGCCGATATCAGACGAAACTGGTTGCGTACCCATAAAATCAGCCTACATTATTTCATATTGCTGGCGTAAAAACCGAAAACATTTACCTGCGATCGCTGTGGGCATAATACTTCAAATACTTTTAGAGGCAGGAAGTAAAGGGCGACGTGTTTGCACGTCATTAGAACCGACCCTTAAATATGAATTAAAGGTAAACAGGAGCGCGGCGCGGCGACCGCTTGCTCCGGCTGGGACGCACTCCAGCCCCGGCAATTGGAAATGTCACGCGACCAGCTCGCCAGACTTGACATTTATCAGCCGGGCAAGTAAATAGGAAACGGCCCAAAGTAACACGAAAGGACTGATGTTAATTAGCAGTGCGGATATACAACGCTGCCTTCCTTGATATACCTAGCTTAAAGAAACAGCCGCAGCTTAAAAGGTCATTAGAGGCCAAGTTTAGGGCTGTCTTAATATGTGGTCATTAGTCGTTGACATGATTACAGATAATAAGTAATTTCTGGTATAATTTGTCTTAAGTGCACGAACGAGGATTTTTTGTCTTTTTGAGTTCGGCATTTTCGTTCAGTACTGCAGTGAGGACCCGGAACCAGCCCCGCGCACAGACGAGCGGTTTGTAAAGACTCATTTGAGCTTGTCATGGTTTTAATCAGCTTAGACGGCCGAAGACCATGGTATAATTTGTCTTAAGTGCACGAACGAGGATTTTTTGTCGGCCGCAGCTTTGGGAGCCCTTGAGTCGCGCACCCGGAAGCAGGCCTCCGCCGCAGCACAGCGAGCGGTTTGTAAAGACTATCATTTGTCACTTGTCATGGTTTTTAGACAAGCTCGAGCGCGAGAACGTTCCACGCGTGATTAAGCAAGCGCGAGGCTTGTAATTACTTAGTGTTTTATAGAGGCAATAAGCTAATGGGGGCGGTTGAACTTTAGCGTCTCGGCCGGAAGGTTGCGGCGCGAGGGACGGTTGTCCGCAGCTCCAACTTCACGGGTCAACAGGCCTGCTAGGGCACTGCGGGACTCCGGACCGTACTTAACTAAGGCTTATCTGGATCGCTATTAATTTAATTCAATCTCGGAAATAATACAATGAGGATGAGCGGAGCAGTTTGGCGTTAGTACGGTCACATCGTCATAACATTAGATAGGTCTGTTTTGGCATCGAAAACGTCGTCAATGCGTAATTAATAAAACAAGTATCTATCTATGCTTACTACCTATCAAAGGCAATACAACCACGGGCTTAGTGCTACCTTCATAATGTTGCCAACTGGGTGTTTAGTTTAATCTTTTCTTAAGTATAGTATGATTCTTATTTTCTTTCATTTTCAAAAACCTCATTAAATAGGTATTACAGATCATTTTATAGGTGAGAACTACAAATTATAGTTTTCTTTGCCAATGTTCAAGAATCTGCCAGAGGAATATTTCAGATGCGGCGGCTGTTTTGACAAGTTATCATCATTTACTTTAATCGGCTTTTTACTTAGCAGAGGAAGATATATTTCGTAAACTTGGTAGTTAGTTGGTTATTATTATAAGTTTATAACACGAACGAAATCTGGTTACAATGAGAAACTAAAGGGTCTTTTCAGATAAGCGAGAACTATGTTGTTCTAAGATCACTCGATTTCTGCGCGGTCTTTATTTTCTTGAAAGAGTCTGTTTTGATATTGGCATTACCTATATCTGTGTCTTTTAAACATGGTCCTCTCAATTTGTATCCCAACCCTAAATTATTGGTTTCCATAACACCAGCATGGTAATGTGATTGGGGTCGTATAAGTTTTAGAAGTAGGTGTACTGGCGCATCTTCAAGGGAAATACAACGAACTAGAGGAGACGCCCAGATCCTTGGATGAAACCAGACCATTCTAGGATGAGCACGGCGTGGTTCAGAGGCCACGTCGTACGTGCGGGTGTTCGCAACCGCATTCACCACCTCATTCTTCTATAGATTGGCATTCTATACCGTATGACAGAAAAAATGACGAATAATGATGTTCCTGGGCGCGTCAGCGTCCTAAGGAAGGTCGCTGGCACTCTCTTAGGCGGGAACCTCGAGTCTGGCAGGGATGCGGCTGCGGGGGCTTACCATCTTGGCGAGCATCTGGTCCATCTGCGGCTGGTGCGTGGCGGCGAGCAGCGCGCGGATCTGCGCCGCGTTGGCCACGCACTGCGCCATGCAGCGCTGCAGCGCGGCCGCCTGACGCACCAGCCCCGCGCTCAGCGGGACGTCCTCGCCCGCCCCCCGCGCCCCCCGCGCCGCCCCCCGCCCCCCGCAGCACGCCCTCCAGCACGTGCGCGTGCTGCGACACGTAGTCCAGGCAGCGCCGCAGCTCCACCACCTCGCGCCGCTGACGATCTGAACACAAGACACCTGATTACAGTCGCCAGCTCGCAGCCCCCGTCAAACACTAGCTATCTACCACATATAAAGCAGCAGCAGAAGCAGGGGCAGGTGGTAGGGCCTCGTGCAAGGTCCGCCCGGATTGCTACCACCATCTTGCTCGCTAATCCTGCCGTGAACCAGCAGTGCTTGCACTGTTGTGTTTCGGCGTGGAGAGTAAGACAGCCCGTGAAATTACTGGCACTTGAGGTATCCCATCTTAGGCCTCTAGGTTGGCAACGCATCTGCAATACCCCTGGTGTTGCAGATGTTTATGGGCGGTGGTGATCTCTTACCATCAGGAGACCCACTTGCTCGTTTGCCATCCAGTCAATAAAAAAAAAAAGCTTACATGTTTAGATTACATTAATTATAAATGATTCTATATGACAACAAG
Organism: Choristoneura fumiferana; assembly: GCF_025370935.1. NCBI lineage: Eukaryota > Metazoa > Arthropoda > Insecta > Lepidoptera > Tortricidae > Choristoneura > Choristoneura fumiferana. Next base: position 20,198,347 of record NC_133479.1, on the reverse strand, counting down.
GTGCCAGCCACCACATCGGGAGTGACACATAAGCGGGCAGAGGTTCTGAAAATCACATTACTCAATCAGTTTGAAATTCTATAATTACTTTTGGCTTGGCCGTCGCAACCTGCTCGCAAACTGCGCATGTACCCTTAGGAACAAAGACTAAGGGGCTGTTTCACGATCCATTGATTAGTGTTAACTGATGGTAAAATTTGATGATGTCTCTATTAGTTTTGTTTGAATAGACGGAGACGGCATCACATTTTACCGTCAGTTGACACTAATCAATGGATGGTGAAACAGCCCCTAAAACTATTTCTTCAAGTCTAAAGCACTCTTTAGAGTCCGATGCCTCGGGCAATCAACCATCTGCAAGCTACAGAGGAAATAACACAACATTTTTACTAGCTAATTTTGCCGAAACCATTCCATTAAATATTGCTTAATAAGGCTAAGATGTAACACCTCATGTGCCAGTAATTTTAACAAACCTTACTATCCACACTGGAACCACTTCACTACCGCTTGGCAACAGGATTAGCCAGGAAGATGGTGGTAATAAATAATAAATAAATATCATGGGACAATTCACACCAATTAACCTAGTCCCAAAGTAAGCTTAGCAAAGCTTGTGTTATGGGTACTAAGCAACAGATAAATATAATTATATAGATAGATACATACTTAAATAAGTATTGGTAAGGATCTGGATGGACCTTATATCGGACCCTGACATTCGCAAAATTAATGGAATACCTTAAAACTACTGTCAATTTATGACTGGTGTATTAGACCTAAATAAACCAACTAACTTAAATAAATACTTCACATTACTAAAGGCTTAGTACTTGACAATGGGGTGTGTCACTCCAATGACTAATGACATTAATGTAAATATTTTCTAATGTACGCAACAAATAGAGTGGATGCAGCAAAATAAGCAACAACACCTTAATGATGAAATTTCATTTGGCATAAATAAAATTAATATAAAATTAACTGAAAGATTGAAGAAAAAAGGGGAGCTCAGCAGTGGGACACTACAAGAAAGCAAAGTAATGAAAAAACCGGAAGATGGATTCAATTATTATAAGTGTGAGAACAAATTTAGAAATAATTAGGTAACATACTAATAAATCAAACAGGTTACATTTATTAAAACTTTGCTGTTTAACAAGTTGAACATAAGAGTTATGATAAAATTAATATTCTTAAAAATTAAATATTCATCGAATTGTAAGATCTTGTGTGTTGTATTACAATTTCTAATAACTAGCACCTGTGTTATCACATGCAAACAACTTGCTGTTAGTCTCAATCAAAAATAAATAATGAGTGAGACTTACGAATTGATTTGTTACAGCAATTTTAGTAATTTGCAGTAAATTAAAGTAAGAATGGATCTCCAACATTACAAGGATAGTGACTGTAAATATTTTGTACGAGGGTTAGATAGTACTGAGCGGCACTGATAACGTTTGAACTAGTACGCTGGTGCAATATGGAGCACCACCTACCATGGTAATCGTAGATGCGCTGCGCGCGGCGCCGGTACCGCTCCTCCTGCAGCTGGCGCTCCGCCGTCGCAGTCTTGTTCTGTGCCTCCAGGACATCCAGGAATGACGATAACAAAGATTTATGCTCCGGCGCGGTTGTAACGGTTTCTTGCATTTTGTCCACCGATTTCGACTCGTAGAGCAAGCGTAAAAAATATATCTGTTGCCTGTGAAATATATTGCTATAGGGTCTAACGGTTTTATTTGAAAACCAGTGAAATAAATGAAATAAGACTACGAAATAAAATTCAAATCAAAATTCAAAACCACACAACCTCCTCGTCAACCGCCCAAACTTCAACTGAGGACATAGACAAAATAGAAAGATGAATAAATGTCAATTGATACCATAAGCAACGCTGCTTTCAGCAGGGCTACTATGAAACTCGAAAAACGAAGTTCGTGTCGTGCGGTCCCTCTGACACTAATACTGTATAATACGAGAGCGAGAGAGACGGTACGATACGAACTTCAAGTATCGAGTTTCGTAGTAGCCCTGCAGTGTCCCCACCTTAGGGTGTTTCACCCTAAATTTAGGGTATTATGTACACGTTTAGGGTTTTTTTTGGGGGTAAGTAATAGAATATATAAAAACAAAACATAAAATATTCATTACCAATAACTTCGCTTTCTATATATTTTTAAACATAACATACGTTTGCTATAATGCTAATAACATATAATGATAAAATATATAATTTCATTATGTATTTTGAGCTATGGACATAAATTCATTGAGTAGGTATAACGATCAAATTATATAATATTCGAAACCTCTAACAACCAAAACATATAACATTCATTTAATCTTACAACGGAAAACATAACGCTCATAAATATAAATAACAAAAATATATTTCACTTTTAAGGTTTCCTCGCTGCTATTAAAACAAACCTAACATCAAAGGCTAAGGCGGGAGCTACGCTCCGCTTCGCTCCCGCCTTAGCCTTCTGAACCTAAACTATCCAAGTCGCTGCTGCTCCGAACCGTCTTGCTCGCTCGCACAAATATTGAAGTAAAACTTTGCAATACAAAAATTAAAGGGTGATAAGCACCAAATTTTCTGGTTTTAAAATTTACTCAGTTTTTTAGAAACAAAATATATCACTTGATATTATATCATATGAATGTTCTATAAGAAGTTATTACGTATTTTAAGCGTATACCTTATGTATGATATATAATATGAATTTAGCCCATAAACATGTTATTTCTTATGAAAGTATATAAAACAACTGTTATACTAATCGAACGTTATACTTAATGAAATTATAGTGTTTCATGTTATAAATTAACGTTTATAATATGAAATTATATCTAACGTTTTTATATAACTTGGGACGCACCCATTTTGGGGTAGAAAATTATTTAGGGTAAAAATTTTGAATAAAATGTACGATTTCAAGAAAAACCGGCCAAGAGCGTGTCGGACACGCCCAAAGTTATTGTACCATTTTGTCGGCGTAGTTTACCTACATATATATCCGTGCAAAATTACAGCCTTCTAGCATTGATAGTCCCTGAGCAAAGCCGCGGACGGACAGACAGACAGACAGAAATGGCGAAACTATAAGGGTTCCGTTTTTGCCATCTTGGCTCCGGAACCCTAAAAAATAGGTACTGCAGAGACAGAAGCCAAGACTATTATGGATGCATTCCAAGAATGTTTCGAAACGGTGTAGTAGTTTAGCTAATAGTTTATAATAAATCGCATTAATTTTCTGTTTTTATAAAAAAAAATAGGATAAAAAAAAGTGTAATTTTGGGTCATTTCAATTTTGGGTAAAAAAATATCTGAGGTGGCAACACTGCCGCTTTTTGTGTACGTTGTGTACCATAAAGTGCAGAAAGTTAGAACAAAGTTATCAAACATTAAAAAATATATATATTTTGTGCAATAAAGCAGAGAAAACAATAAATGAATTGTTAACTACTTTGACAAATTTATTTTCTTTTGTTGATTTAATTAGTTTTCATACCCCGTATTTTCAATATCATACCAAATATGTGATTGGCTAAAATTTTCAGCATTATTTTTCCATTGGTGGTTAGGTTGTCATTAGCTTGCTTTATAAAAACCGGGAAGTCTGGGAATGAGAAAGGGAAATTTGAAGCGTTTCGTTTGTCATTCTGAAGCGGCTGTCAAACAAAAGTAATTTCATTCTAAAATCTAAATATTTTGCACGTATTTTAAAGATACCTGATATTATAACATAATGGCACGCGAAAGCAGCGCTGGATTCGACAGACATATTACTATCTTCTCTCCTGAAGGCAGACTTTATCAAGTCGGTAAGTCGAGTTTCTTCTTTTAGTTTACTAGGTGTTCTTATGGATACTTCATACCTGCTGTTCTTCCATCAATGACGTCGTACGTCTTAAGTAATTGGCTGTAAGTCCTTTGCTTCTCGGCAATCGAGCGGCCAAATTATCCTGGAATTTTATACATTTTCAGGTTATTATAAGTGACAGGAATATGTTTCCGTTGAGATCGAATTCATCTCTTTTTCTAATGAATAGCAGTATCCATAATAATGTTTCAACTCCTAAGAAAGCAAGCATTGTGTTAGGATCATGTATTGAAGTGTAATTGGTTTGTTTCAGAGTATGCGCTGAAGGCAATCAACCAAGGCGGGCTGACGTCAGTGGCGCTGCGCGGCGCGGACTCGGCCGTAGTGGCGGCGCAGCGCAAGGTGCCGGACCGCCTGCTAGACCCTGCATCCGTCACGCACCTCTTCCCTCTCACTGACAACATTGGATGCGTCATGACTGGCATGATTGGTGAGGACTTCTAACTCATAAAATAGAATAGAATATGGAATAGACAGAACTAAGATAAGATGAGAAAATTAGACAGCTGTTTGAATGTGAAAGTAGTGTGAACACAATCATCTTGGCAAGCCCAGGTACAAGCACTGTCACTGACATATGAGGACACTTACATTCTTCCCTTTCTTTTAGGGCGGCACATTCTTAATTTATGCTAGAAAAAATAATGCCAACCTAAACCAACTGGTTGCCATAACCAAAAGTATAAATTGGCAGAAGCATGGGACAAAGATATCTTATTCTATAGAATCTATAGAATATATACTCTTGTTAGGAATTTAAAAATCTGCCCTTAAAAGTATTTAGCAAATGTAGAGCACATATTTTCTACCTTATTTTGCCCATGGCCCCCTTTGAGATAAATGATTCCAAAGCATTCTCATTTATTTACTAAGTAATGAATGTTTAAATTTTTTTGTGAGCTTTCTAGCCACTACCCAACTGGAAGCCTCCAACGTCCTCAAAGGGATGTTATCACCTAAGCCCAAGCTGCAGCTATGATGTAACCAAGTGAGTGTTGTTGCAGCGGACAGCAAGTCGCAGGTGCAGCGTGCCCGCTACGAGGCAGCCAACTGGCAGTACAAGTACGGCTGCCCCGTGCCGGCGCACGTGCTGTGCCGCCGCGTGGCCGACATCTCGCAGGTCTACACGCAGAACGCAGAGATGCGCCCGCTCGGCTGCAGTCAGTACCAGCTTCGATTATACTAGCCATACCCACTAACACTGCCAACCGTTATGTTTGCTGCTTGAATTATAATTCTGGGATTTTATTGAATTTTTATGGCAAGTCCCGTACATTCAAAGATTTACGTTTGATGATTGATTTTACCTTTAATTATGCATTCCACAGGTCAAATAAAGTTCATTTCTCCAGAATGCTAGTAACCTAACTCTTTGTTTAAAAGATAACTAAGAATAAAGACAATTAATTATGCATGAAAAAAAAACTAGTATATTTACAAGTTTATGTACATAATGACGCTTTCTTAAGGCCTGTTATTTAAAGTGTTTTATTTAACCTCAAAATCGATATTTTTTTTAATAAAATTATATGAATATTATATTGAGGGTCTAGTGAGATTTCACTTGAGATACAAAATTTTTAAAGGAGGGAAACTGTGTGATCGAAGTTGATCGAACATTGATAGTGGTTCGTAAATCGTATGATATAAGGCGTTTTTACGTATGCAGGTATGATGCTGATCGCGATGGACCCTGAGTCGGGCCCGGCGGTGTACAAGACGGACCCGTCGGGCTACTACTGCGCGTACTCGGCGTGCGCGGCGGGCGCCAAGGCCACGGACGCCGGCGCCTACCTCGAGAAGAAGCTCAAGAAGCGCGCGGCGCTGGCGCCCGACGACGCCGTGCAGCTGGCCGTGGCCTGTCTGCAGCACGTGCTCGCCGTCGACTTCAAGCCCAACGAGATCGAGATCGGACAGGTCACCAAGGATAACCCCAAGTTCCAGTGAGTGTCCTGCATGTTTGCCTTGTTATGATCATCCTCATCATGTCAGCCGAAAGACGTCTACTGCCGGACATAGGCCTGCCGCAAGGCTCTCCACTCAGGCCGGTCTTGTGCTTTCCTCATCCACCGCAATCCTGCGATCTTAACCAGGTTGTCGCTCCATCTTGTCGGAGGTCTACTGGCAGCTCATCATAGTACTATTATGTTTTACGCGTTATCTTGAGAAATTACACATGAATTAAAATACATATGTGTGAAAGCAGATTGGTATGCAAGGTAAAAATCGACTAATATAAATTACTTAAGAGTTAGGAAAAAATAAGTAGATAATTTGATTCGAAGATTTTATTCTCGCGTACCTCTTTGCTTCCTCGCACATCTTTAGAAGGCGTTTAGAACTCTCTGATAATCCTTGGCTTTCAAAGTCGTTCTTATAAATTGTGGCAAGATTTTAGTGTTATAAAATTTTAATTCTGTTTTACAGCGTACTCACGGAAAGCGAAATCGAACGACATCTGACGGCGATCGCCGAAAAGGACTAGGGGACCGGGGAAATCAAATATCTGTAATATTTTCAATAAAAACATTTCTTCACACAACTGATTTTATTTTGTTATATCCGGAGCCGTCGACGCGATCACTCAGAGCGCGTCGTCGTCGTCGATCAGCATGCCGTCGGTCCCGACGGGGACGTCCCGTATGAGGTCGCGCGGCAGCTCGGGCACGGCGGCCGCCAAGCTGTGCGCGTCGCAGCAGAACACCAGCCCCAGCGCCGGCACCTCGTAGCTGCGCGCGCGCAGCAGCCGCCGCAGCCACGGCGCGCGCGCGCATGCGCTCTCGCAGAACACGGCCGCGCGGATCTCGCTCACCGCCGCCAGCGGGTCGTTCACCAGCACGAGCGCCAGCGCGCGCCGCCCCGCGCGCACCCGCGCCCCCCCGTAGCGCGGCACCGGGAACCGCCCCGGCTGCAGGAACACGTCGCGCCGCGCGCCCGCCCCCGCCCCCGCCCCCGCCCCGCCCGCACCGACATCACGCCGTGCGTGCCCGCCCACACGTCCAGCGCGGCGCTCGCGTTGCGCGCCTTGCGCATGCGCGCCGCCACGTCCTGCTGCAGGCGGTGCAGGTTGCCCCGCGCGACGGCGCGCCACACCAGCACGCGGTTGGACGGGAAGTCGGCCACGCGCAGGTCCTGGTCGTCGAAGTAGTCGGGCGCGAGCAGGTCGGCGGCGGCCAGCTCGTGGCCGGCCAGCGTGACGTCGTCGGGGCGCAGCAGCTCGCGCAGGCGCCGGTTGAGGCGCGCCTCGTCCCCGTAGAGGCGCGCGGCGTCGGCGCGGGCGCGCGCGTCGAACAGCTGGTTGAAGTTGCCGAGCAGGCTGCGCGGGGCGGCGCCGTCGCGGTGCGCGCGCAGCGGCAGCGCCGGCCCCGCGCCCGCGCGCGCCCGCAGCGGCAGCGAGCGCTCCGCGTCGAAGCAGAGCGTGGCGAGGTGCCGCGTGCCCGCGCCGCCCGCCGACAGCGTCTGGTACGCGCGCCCCTGGTGCGGCGGCCCGCAGTGCTCCACCTGCATGTACCAATCAACAGATAAAGTATCTGCCGATAGAATTCAATCGTCTGATTGCTATCGGTGCAAAAGGTTCCATTACAATTTAATAGACAAGACACTATACTATATCTAGTCTATTCGCCAAAAGTAGTTGCTAAATATGTATAACGTCTTGGAAAGTAGGAATAACGCCTGTCGCTAAATTATTGCAAACTGTATGATGGGCGTCGCTTGTCACTGCGTGAACCGAGTTTCGTGATATTAGGCGTTTAAACCCTATCAAATACTATGGCCTACTTTGTAGTTAAAACCCTTTGTTTTTCGCCACAAGCACGAAGTTAAGATTACTAGGAAGGAACACGACATAAGAAGTACGTCAGGCATGTAGCGGCCAACTGTCGTGGTGAACAGCAGGTAGCCTGTCTGCTGTCTATCTCTGTCCGTTACCGTTAGCCGTTAGTATCGGGCGCGTGTTGTACCTCGTGCAGCACGTCCTCGAACAAGTTCTCCTGGCAGCCGAGCTCCAGCAGATGGCGCAGCGAGTGGTCGTGGGCGAGGCGCAGACGGCCCCCCTCGCAGCGCGCGTCCAGCGCCTCGCGCGTGGGGTACGCCACGAAGCGCGTCCCGCGGCAGGCCAGCGCCAGCTGCGCGCCCGGCGCCAGGCGCACGGCGCCCCCCGCCGCGCGGTGCGACTCCACCAGCGGCATGGCGTCCGGCACGCACTCGCGGCACCGCAGGTCGATCACGCATTCCGCTGGAACTGGAACACACTCACAGTCGTACAGGCAGGCAGGCAACGGCTCAACGTATTTGTGCGAGACCAACTTGAGTAGGTATCTTTACGACCACAGCGCGCGCAGTGGAACGTCCGATGTCCAAGGCCGGAAAGAAAACAGTAGTATATTGTGTCTTAAGGGCGGTAAATAAGGAATTACGAACGAGAGTCTATTAGCATTAATGAGTCGATGTTCGTAATTCTAGTACCGCCCGTGCGACATACAATGTTTTTCATCACATTTGCGAGTAAAATTTTATATTTCTAAAAGAAAAAAATATAATTCTTCCAAATATTGGCGATACCTTAGGCTGCGCTCTTGTAGCGCCGCTTTCCGCTGCAACGTGCGTGTGCATGTGGTCCTGCAGCAGCATCAGTACGGGCATGGACTCATTTACCGACCTTGGGCTTCATGACAAAACAATTTGTACGCGCAATGACTCATTTACCGACCACGGGTTTCATGACAAGCACATTAAGGTCGAAGATTTTATTTGGGGGGTTGCAACCAAGGTAGCCTGCGTGTTATGACACTGTTTACGAGCAAGTGTGATGAAAAAAAATATGCGAGCCATAATAGACGGGGCCTGGGTGCACGATTTAAGTGGCGCATATTGGCGTGGAAATTAATGAAAAACGAGCAAGAAATATAATTTACAAGTAAGTACAGTTAGCGGCAGAAGTAGATAGGTTTTAAAGTTATGCTATTGATTACTACGTAGATATAGGTACACACATACGTAGTACCTACCTACTCGTCAAAAGTATACAGTCAACAAATTCGATGTCAATACATTTAACATTAAAACAATACAAATTTCTTGACCTGCGAGTCGCTGGCTCTCATAGAATGATGGTCGAGTCCACAAAAAACTTCATTGTCACTTTAGTTTTCAACTTTTGTTACTGTAATGATCAATAGGTACAGCAATCATCAGCAAGGACCACTTATCAATATTAGAAAAGCACACAAAATAGAAAATACTTACTTTCAGTAAACGCTGCCAGCTGTAGGCTGCTCAGCAACAGCAGAGCTCGCAGCACGCGCATGGCTCTCATGGTGCGGCGCTGGCGGTTGGCGGCGAATGCGGCCGCGGCCGAGGCAATGCACTGACTTGTCTCGAGCCCGCGACCCGCGATAACCCTCACACCCACTCAATAACAAACTATTTGTTTAGATACATCATTCATTGGTTAGTGGGCCTCTTTCCCACTTGCTCACTCTACGAAGTTATAGCTAAAGTATTCTGTGTAAAGAATACGTGTTTGTTTCTGAGCTGCGATCAATTTCCTGTATCGATTCCAGAATAAACAGTTTGTTTTTGACGTCTCATTAACTAATTGTTATGTATTTTTTTCGTGACAGCTAATTTATGTGGGTCAATTAGTTATTGTTTACTAGCGTGCCTGTAAGTAATTTTAAGAAATAAGTAATTATGACGTTCTCATTGTTTAGATAGCGTACAGTCGAGTTCATAAACTTCTAAGCAAAAATTTGATCAAAAATATCTGAACACGCGTCTACGCCGTTAACAATAGTCGTGTTCAGATATTTTTGATCACAAGTTTATGAACTCGACTGTACCTAAAGGGATGTTACTTTAAGGGGCTGTTTCACCATCCATTGATTAGTGTTAACTGGCGGTTAGGTGTGATGCCGTCTCTTATTTGTTTTGTTCGAATAGACGGAGACGGCATCACATTTAACCGTCGGTTAACGCTAATCGATGGATGGTGAAACAGCCCCTAAATAATAGAGAAAATAAATAATATATTCGCGATTTGATATAGACGTCACTTTGCCCTCCGCAATATTTATTAGACAAATTTTATCCTGAACAATAATTCTTATCGTTTCGTATGATAAATTAGCGAATGTTTTTTTTTTTTACTTGGTTCGATTCCCGGGTGAGAAAAGCGAAGTTTAGAAGAATTTTGAATGCAGTTTTGTTTCATTTAAAAAATAAGGGAATGTTTCCTTTCAGTGCAATTAGATAACTAAAGGATGTACTCCCGGGCCCATAGATATTTTCCATCCATCCTGTACATCAATGAAATACAACTTTTTGCATTTTCATACCAAAATACTAATAGATACTATGATTTTTTAAGAAATGGGCTTCACATGAGGTCTCTTTATTTTTTGAAGGCGGTGACAAAGTAAATAATACAACAGATTACGATAGGTCGTTTAATATGAACATAATATACAATGCCGATGTTTATTTATAAAAGCAGGTAAAAACCGACGACACATACACCGTACGATAAAATAGGAATTGATGTATTATGTATAAAGTGTATAATCCACGTGTATTACGTTAACAATAGACCGTTATATGGTACCACCTCAGGTTCAGGCGTCCGTTAAAAATGCACCGGCGTGATTCCGGTGCATTTTTAGCAAAAGCTATTATCTAGCGTGATACAAAATAAAATAACCCTAATCCATGTTACGTGTAAGAGAACTAAGGCATCTGCGGCGAGCGCCAGTTGCTTCACAGATTGTTGTGGAAGTGCATGTTAAGTAACAAGCAAAATCGGATTATTCGCCGTAGTTACTTCAATGGTTCCGCAAAGCAAAACCGCCAGCGGGCTGCGGCCGGCTTCAGACAGTCTTCAAATACTGAACTATAAATCTGATCCGACAAGCCTGGGACTTTTTTAGTCCCGACCTTAAATTGTTTTTTCGAATTATAAATTCAATATTATAAAATTAATATCATACTGTATCGTTACTTTTTTACTGTATTTAGTATTTTATTTTAAAACGGTCTGAAGCCAGTCTCGGAAACAAGCAAAACTAATCAAAACTGGCCCGACTATAAACTAAAATAAATTAAGTAAAACATGCGAGTATCCCGGGTAGTTAACAGAATGATTCAGATCCGTGCACGGTTCGTGTCCGCTGCACGCTGTACTGTGGCAGCCATCTCTATCACTTCACTAGGTATTATTGCAGCCAATAATTCTTTCCCTCAAGTGCTTTAAACGCTCGTGGAGGGCGAGCGCCCTTGGCCGCGCGAATGCGACGCTGCGCTCTCTCAAACCTTGTAAAATATCGAGCCGAAAAGTACGAGCAGAGCACTTACTCGTGTATTTATTGCACGTTACAAATATACATATACAAGCATCTTTCACCAATTTATATTTCAGTAAACATAATAACACAGTTTGAACAACGCATTAAGAATGACGCTAACCTACGATTGATTTTTCGAAATATTTTCTTTTGCACTGTTAAATGTGACGCATCAATAGAATAAAAAATTTAAGACTAATAATTGATAGTATCGTAAATAGCAAACTTACGTACTCTTATTATTTTGTGTCGTATCCTTACGGCAATAACTCGTTGCTCTTAATCGCGCTCACACGTATCGATCCGTCATTCATATAGGTAAACGCAGTTTACGCCAACACGATAACGAATTAAGACAATCTATTTAAGTACCTATATACAAATAGCGGCGCCCTATGTTCCCGTTGTAATAATAATAAAAGTAAGTAGTTGAGAAATATCTTAACAATCTAGCACGCCGCGCGACACGTCTGACCTGCGATTATACTAAGCGGTGGAATACACAAAGAATGAAATGTGCGAGTCTTCGGCAGTTTACCCAAACCTATCCTTGCGTTTTATTGAAAAGAAACCAGGGCCACTTGATCTTAATACCTATTTTCACATCATATCAAAAGTTAAAAAAACGATGAGATTTGCCGCCAATCCAATGCTACGCCAAACGTAACCGACGGCCGGCCGTCGCAGCGTCCAACATCAACTCGTGGAAGAGATCACAAGCTCACCACCACGACCGGAGATTTTTGTTTTTGCACCGAAATTAATAATTATTTGCGACTAGACGAATGACTCCACTGTTCCGCAAGCTCCTAACGTTTAAACACAAAGCGATCTAACTTATTACATTACTTATACAGTAAGTTAAATATAAATATTATCGAAAGCTACGGTCGGCCGCTAGGGCCACTGCGGCGTCGCGCCAGCTGCTCGCGGGCTGCGGCTGCGGGTCGCTCGCGTCTTATTCTGATTGCTAACTCGTTCTGGACAATTATTTTAATGCATTTGTGGTGCACAGCCGCACTTCCCATGACAGTAAACTTTTAACATTATGCGTTGTGCTCGCGGTTTTTTCAAACATTTAAACTCTGAGGGCTCTCATGATTAAAAAATTAACAATTTCAAGTATTTATTATTGGCGACAGGTGCCGGCCGAACTCGATTTAAATTCAACTTCACAGGAGCTTTGAGAGAATCATACCGGCACCTGTCGCACGAATGATACCAGGGGCCAGCGTGCGTTGCTAGCGAAAGACGCATCAGTATGTCTGTAAAAGGGTACAGAACTTCCCACTAATCCAATAGAATCGTAAAATACATTCCGTTTTCATTAAGTACTCGCATCGTTAGCGTTCACGCCGCTCCTGGTGGAGTCCAGTGCTCCCAAATCTGTACAAACGACTCAATAACTCTAAACCCATCGCAGTTTGTAGGTAGATATGGCAGCACTGGCGCGTACGAGCAGGGGGCTGCGGCTGTGTGTGTGTGGGGAGGGGGGAGGGGGAGGGCCTACGTGCAGCAAGCCTTGGTGGGGGGCGCGCGGGAGGGGCGGCGCTCGACGGCGATGCGCGCGGCGTCGGGGTCGGCGCGGCCGGCCGACTTGTCCAGGATGGCCTCGGCCAGCTCGCTGAAGGCGCGCTCGATGTTCACGTTGGCCTTCGCAGACGTCTCCATGAACCGGATGTTGTGCTCCCGCGCGATCTGCAACCGCCAACGACCCGCTCATCACCACACAAACAGATACTCACGCATAACAATAGATAATGGTGCCCTTGTTTAATTTTAAGCTTTGATGTATGCATTTACATAACACTAGTAACACGAATGTTACGCATTGTTCTTTTCAGGGTTTCAAACTATGTCATTACCAAATTTATCTCAATCGGATCAGCAGACAGACATGACAGATATTCCTTCGTATTTAAAACATAAGTAGGGTAGGGACGTCGATAGGGAAATCTTACTACCTCTTTGAGTATTTCTCAAAGTACTACCCCTATAAACGGCTTACAGATGTACCTAGTGAATAATGTTTTGCCATCGCATTTTGTCTGAAAAGTTCATATTTATCTCGCTTTCTCAACTGGCTTACTGAAGTTTACTGAAGCTAGTTGAGATAGCAAGATAAAAACGAACTTATCCGACAAAATACGATGGAAAAACATTATTCAATAGATCACCAAGGAGTTCGAAATTCATCTGGGAAATAATTTGCGAGCTATCGATGGACTACTATTACGAAATTGGACATTAACAGTAAAGATTGCTGTGATACAATTCAGCGTGTGGAGTGCGGCCTCGCGAGCCGCCGGCCGCGGCCGCTCATAAATAATTGAGAAAGTGACATTTCACGTATTTTTACAACCGTCGTGCGGAGGCGAACGACGCACAATCATTAAACGAGTTATTTTCAGTGACAACAGCAATTACAAATGGAATTATTCTAGTTTTATTAACTGTGACTTCGCCCGCGTGCACAGATCTATTATATTAGCCGGGTATAAAACGCAAGAAAACTTTGACTACGGCACCCTAGCAACTACGAAAGGCATGGCGACACACCTTCGCAACACCGACACCGCTTGCTTGCACCCCTTGGACATCTTTTAACTAAATTGAATAATTTTTGATTTTGTTGACGATTTTGATGAAATAACTTTAAATATTACCCCATATAGGTAAATTACAACCTTTTGATTACAACATAAAAAAACTGCGTCTACGTCGGCCAAGCCCAAGTAAAACATTTCTGTGATTATCAAACAGAAAATTGGTAGGTAATTCTCAAAATCATTGTTCTGGATTCTATTTCGTAACAGTTTTTCTTAAATACTTCTCATGTAGGTACATACAAACATCGACCAGTTAGTTTTATTACCCAAGTGTATCATGTGTGTGTTCGACCACTGACACACATAGGGCCGAATTATAGCAGGTATAATAAAAATGGTTACTCGTATTAATCAACCAGCAATAGTAAACAATCAGGCCTTCAATCAATAAGCATTGTTATGGTTTCGGGCGCGGCGCTTCTAACGGGAGCAATTAATTCGGCCTCAACTCGGCAATAAACAAAGTAATGAGTTGCTGAGGATGCGCGTAATTTTTCTAGCCGACTTCCTCGCGGGTAGGCGGGATGAGGTAACGGCGGCTCAATGTACTACAACCATCTAACAGAGATTGTAATAAAGTAATATACAAACACACACTCAAACAGGATAAAAGTCAAGCTATGATAAACGGGATTGAAAGCATCTACTCTGTTAAAAACAAAGTTGTGTTAAATACTTGTGATGTATAGATATCATTTAATAATATTGTAAATCAGTTTAAAAAAAAACCTCGTTGAGTTTATTGCCGGATTCTTCTCAAGAGAGGTTTTTCCGAACCGGTGGTAGATTTTTTTTGACATTCATATTAAGTGCTTGTTTTAGTCTATAAATTGAATAAAGATATTTTGACTTTGACTTTTATGCGTAAACAGGCAAGCGCGATGCAGAATACGCGCAGTTACAAGTTAGTCTTTTGAAAATACGGGGAAATATCCAAGCAGTTGCCTGTCGAGACACCAGTTTCCTCACTGGTTGTTAATAACACTGCCAGCGCTGTTCCTTGATCCCGTCTGACTCACGCGAGCCCGCAACACGTGTGCGCGATGCTAATTACTTCAAGCTTTACACAACTACTTAGCGCACATCACGGTCTCATGAACGCCACTCTGATATTCCGAAAATGTTATTAAATTAGATAACATTAAAAGACTTCAGGCAGGCATATTTCTTGGCAGACACTTATAGAGGTGCAGGTGAGGTGAAGGGATTTCCCGAAATTCGCATGAGACATCTATCCCACTGGTATTGGCTAGCTATCTAGTTAGCCTATTTTTTATTCTGCCACAAGAGTAAAGCCACAGGATAGGATAAAGTTAGTAACTTATAAAGAGATTAATATTAGCTATGCTTACGGCTTCTCCTCTCTCCTTGCTGACTGCACGCTTCTCCTCCATATCACACTTGTTGCCGAGGATCATTTTCTCCACATCTTCGTTAGCATGCTGGAAACACACCACAATGCTTACTCATACTCAGCTTGTGCTCAAAAACAAATCTTTCAGTTCAATGATATGGACCTCTGCAAAGTAATGCCTGATTCAATATATTATTTAAAATCTTTTATTTTCAAAATAGGCCAGAAACTGGGTCAATAGATTGATACTACTGCCAAATGAAACTGTACAATACAACTGTATTGTTGATAGTTTAGTGTAGTGTTGAATGTCAGCTTGTTAGATATTGTTGCAAGTAATGACTGAACAACTTAATAAATTGAAGTTATTTTCCAGTATTCATATGAAATTGTAAATTACTAATGCAACAAATGAATTATTTCCTTGTTAATTCTGCAGATCAATGTATAAATATAACAGAATTCTGCAAAGAATAAAGTGAGGGCAGGTAATTTCCTTCTCTGGTAGTGCACTTTGGTTGCAAAGTATATTTTGTCAGGCTCATTTAGTAGCAGAATTTTATCTTTACTTTTTATTATGTCTTAAGTTAGCTCAGATTTAATTGAGAGAAATATTGTTATTTATTATTAAAAAGTATTGTTTATCTGCTAGGCTTTGAGGTCACACCAGTGGGTGCAGCGCTCACTACTATCATGAGGATAAAGACAACATGCAAGATAACAATAATAAATCCCTAGGTATTTTCCTATTTGTGACAAACACTTGTTGCAGTCATTTTATATCAGTCAAGGAAAAAAAAATGTTAGTTTAATCTCAACTTCCATAAACAATTACAACACAGTTATGTTATCTCAATGTGTCATTTATAATTTTAGCTGTGATGTTGAGAATTAATTGTGAGCTGATGAACTGTTGGGTAGAATGAAAAGATATCTGTAAAAATAGATTAATTCTAATAAACACACAGATTATGAATAGTTTTATTCATATTAGGGATGTAGTGCTGCCATACCATGGTCAAATCGATCTATTTTTGCAGGTGTAATATATCTGTTAGCATGTGCTATTATTGTCATTGTGCTATGTAATGTTTTATTGTCATTGTACTCAACAGTTCAGTTCATTATTTTCAACATTGCTGCTAAAATATTTTATTTAATTTTATTATTATTATATTTTTAGATTCAAATGTTTCAAGCCATTTGGGCTAATGGAAATCCATTGGTAGTGATTTCAAATAGATTATTAACTTCTATTCTTAACCCCCCATGCAAAAAGAGAGGTGTTATAAGTTTGACCGCTATGTGTCTGTGGCACTATAGCTCTTAAACGGGTGGACCGATTTGAATGTTTTTATTTGAAAGCAAGTTTTCTAGCGATGGTTCTTAGACATGTTTTATCAAAATCGGTTCAGCCGTTTTTGACATACTGAACTTTATTAATATGGAGTCAGACTTAAATTTAGACTGTGTTGGTAATTTATAAGTAAAATGTGTATGAGCCATCACACATGTTAAGTGCTTAAGACACCTGAGGCAACTGCTCAGTTTGGGCAAAGCAAATGATTATTGTTACCTCGTCTATGTTCCGAAGCCACTTGACGATGTCGTCAAAGGTTTTCTCGTTAGTAATATCATAGACCAGCATGATGCCCATGGCACCACGATAGTATGAAGTGGTGATCGTGTGGAAGCGCTCCTGCCCCGCTGTGTCCCAGATCTGCAGCTTTATCTTTTTACCCCGCAGCTCTACCGTCTTGATCTTGAAGTCTATACCTGTGGGACATCACGAGAGTAGAAGAAGCGAGACCAGCTATGTGGAGTTACTACGCCCAGGCAGTAAAATAAATAAAATAATGAAGGACGTCAATGTTGAGATCTTATTTTAAACACAGGTCACGCGCGATCGTCACTATGTAGAAGATATGTAAAAAAACACGGATATTTTTAGGATACAAAAATGGTTCATACCGATTGTGGAAATAAAAGTGGTCGTGAAATGGTTGTCCGAAAATCTGAATAAAATGCACGTCTTTCCCACGCCGGAGTCCCCGATTAGAAGGAGCTTAAACAATAAATCGTAAGTCTTCTTGGCCATTTTTATGTTATTTTACCCTTTATGTTAGAAAAATGAGCTAAACCCAAAAATCATCCGATCCGAACGGAAATGTGACAGCTCACTGTGAATGTGTTGCCACACCAGATAAAAAAATATATAGTGATGTTCATGTTCATGCCATTTGTTTGATTGAACATGAACCTTTACCGGTTTTTATGGCCGTAGGTAGGCTCTGTGGCGTTCTTTTCTTTGTTTGTTTTGTCTCTCTCTGCAAGCAAGCTGCAAAAGAAAGAAAGCAAACTCTGCCTGCTTTGTCTATGGCTTGTTGGCGTTTGCGTTGCGTTTGCGTGTTGTGTTTCTTTCTGTTCTAAAATCAATAGTATAATTATTTCGAAAAGATTGCTTCGTGTGTGAGAAGTAGTCCACACCTCTACTGTGATTAACATGTAATTTTTACGTAAATGTATGTGTCGTATTAATTCAAGTAAAACGTGACTACAAAATGCATCGCCGTGGCGGGAAGCGTATCCGGATGGATGATCCTCCACCGGAGTACGTGAACCCCATGACGCCGGCTACTCCCATGACGGACTACGGTGGGCAGTCAGTGCACGAGCCGGAGACGCCCAATATCAACTATTCGGGGTTCAATGTGGGCACTGTCGCGAACTCTACAGCCGTCGAGCCGCTGCGAGACGAAGATGACTCCCATCACGAGGAGGATGATTTGCGGTCTCCTTCGCCAGCACCAACGAAACGGGTGACCAGGAGCCGAGGACGCGGCGGAGACGGCGGGTACGTGGGGCGACTTGCGGAGTCGCCGCCACCGCCACCGTTGCGTCCGCGGCGAGGGCGCGGAGGCCGGGGCCGTGGCCGAGGGCGTGGCGCTCCACCTCCCCCGGCTTACTCGCCGCCTCCGATGCTTCTGCCCGGAGATGACGAAAACAGCCTGTATAATATTCTTCGATTTAATAAGACTGCAATCAATGTAAGTACTCTTGTGTAACTAAATTTATTTTTCTTCCCACTCCCTGTTTATTAGTAATTTTAACTTGATGAGCTGGTGTAATTGCAGCAAGTAGTGGACATGTGGATTGAGCAGTACAAGAGCAACCGAGAGCATGCGCTAGTGCAGCTGATGCAGTTCTTCATCAACTCTTCGGGCTGTCGCGGCAAGGTGTCACCCGACATGGCACAGATGGACCATACGCTCATCATCAAGAAGATGACACAAGAGTTTGATGAGGTAACAACATTTAAATTACAATCATACTACTAATATTATAGA
The DNA here is from genome assembly GCF_025370935.1 of Choristoneura fumiferana. Lineage (NCBI taxonomy): Eukaryota > Metazoa > Arthropoda > Insecta > Lepidoptera > Tortricidae > Choristoneura > Choristoneura fumiferana. The sequence goes on along the minus strand of NC_133479.1, from coordinate 20,179,804 downwards.
TATGAAAAATTCTGAACATTGTGTATGTGTGCATGCATATGCTTGTTACTCCTTCATGTTTATTGTTATTTGTTGGACAAATGTGGTATTTAGATAGGTGGATATTGCAAATGCCCACAAGATATGAAATATCGAAATGTCAGCAGTGGTTTAGACCCAGTGGGGTTTAGTGTAGAGAAATTTTGGTATGATCTCCTTTTAATGCTATGTTAATGAAAACTAGTTTCAATTCAACAACTGTTTCTAATCTATTGTGCGTGCAAATAAAGTGTGTGCGCATGCGCGCAAAGTGCGTGTAAAGTCTAGTAAGAATATAAATTTGTGTCCAGAGGCGTCTTTATCTATAGTGCAAGGTGTGCGTTGCACACGGGCGCAGCGGTGTTTAGGGGGCGCCGGACGCGGCACTTTGTACCTATTCCATTTTGACCGCGCTCTTCCTAAATGGCGCTAAAATAATAATTGCACATGGGTTTAAGACGCCGCTGTTTGTGTCCCAGCAATTCTAGCTTTCTGTAGCTTCAAGTAACTAATTCTTTTCCAGGAAAGTGGAGAATACCCGCTTATAATGTCTGGGCAGACATGGAAGAAGTTCCGTGCAAATTTCTGTGAGTTCATCCAGACACTGGTGAAGATGTGCCAGTACTCCATCATCTACGACCAGTACCTCATGGACAACATCATCTCATTGCTCACTGGCCTCTCTGACTCGCAAGTGCGAGCCTTCAGGCACACTGCTACATTAGCAGGTAATTTTTCTTGCTACCTGTTTTAAAATCATGCACAGAATGTACTACAGTTTAGTTTAGCTGGTAGTGAAGAGGGCTTGGCAAGGGCCAATGCATTGAGTAGGCCGCAGGTGGAGGCGTGGTGCTATGGTGCATCTAGCGCTGCCTATTCTGGAATTGACCCAATGCATGCCTATACATCTATTCACTTTTGTGCCTGCCTGAAACAAATTATGGCATGATGTAGGATGATGTAGGAATGCGGGAACTAAAAAAGTGCTGCATTCTAGTCTCATCTGTTTTAATATGCTGCTTTAAAAAAACAAACAAATAGCCTTAATTTTGTCATGGATCCATGTCTTAAGCTTAACCAGGGGTTAAGTGTTATTGAGTGTAAACACTTTGTTTATATCATGTTGACTGTATGAATGGTCTGTGTGCAGTGATGAAGCTGATGACGGCGCTGGTGGACGTGGCGCTGCTGACGAGCGTGAACTGCGACAACTGTCTGCGGCAGTACGAGGCCGAGCGGCTCAAGGCGCGCGACAAGCGGGCCTCCGAGCGCCTCGAGGTGCTCGTCGCCAAGCGCCAGGAGCTCGAGGAAAACATGGAGGAGATCAAGAATATGCTCTCCTACATGTTCAAGTCTGTCTTTGTGCACCGATACAGGTAACACAGTCTCCACATCCATGTTCAGGGCGGATCTATATAAGGGCGTCATAGGCTGCAGCCGAAGGCCCCATAGATATAAGGGACAACAAACCCTCCATTGGAGACCTATTGCATCATTATCAAACAAAGTTTTTGACAAAATCGCAATTAGTTCATTAATTAGGTAGCCAGTAACAAGTAATGTCAGCCCAGGCCCCCACAGTCTCACAGTCCGCCCCTGTCCATTTCTTTATTCCTTTTGCACTGCACAGTATAATTAATTGAGTGTGATAATTGCAGAGATACATTGCCAGACATCAGAGCCATCACGATGGCTGAGATAGGCATCTGGATGGAGAAGTTCCCGGCGCACTTCCTTGACGATCTTTATCTCAAGTACATCGGATGGACTTTGCATGACAAGGTATAGTTAACAAAACATTCCAGAGACTTGGTTTTGGTACAAATGAAAAGTAACATGTATCTGAGGCTCCCTATGAGGCTGATATAGTCACATTTGATCTACTAAAGTCTTGTTAAAATATTAGATGAAAAAAAAACTCAACATATTTTTGTTAAGATACTACGTAATTTATATTAGCAGTTACGATCGATACAGCAGTTAAGATCGAAAGTGGCGAGCGAGGCTCCGACCCCGTGAGGTCGGATCTGCTCCGACTATATCGATCTCGCTCGCTGCGCTCGCTCGATCCGCGGCGAAAAATGTCTATTTATTCAAATCGATGGGATCAGATTATCACGTCGTACATTATCACTACGTACATTACATCGCGCGCAAAATTTTGTACGCCCTGATAATGCGCGACCATGATAATGTACGGCATGATAATGAGGGCTATCGTTTTTTGTCTCACTAGATGGCGCACTGTTGCGTGAGGTTTTTAAGTATGGCTTTCAAAGTCTGTTATTACGGGCGTGAAAACCGTACCATAAAAATATCGAGCATGACACAGTGTTGCATAGTCCCCGTTTTGTTCGGAAAAAAGGGAGGACAAAGGTTTCCGAAAGACAAAACTGTCTCAAAACACAGACATTCATTGCCCCGGAACGCATATTTGCCATAATTAATTTCAGATATTGCAAAATATTCACAAAATTATTCTAATTATAAATAAACCCGCGTAGTTCACCCAGAAACTATGAGATTCGCCTCTAGTGGCGAATTCATACGCGATAGCCCTCATTGGAAGCAATAATGCCTCGGATTATCACGTCGTACATTATTGCGCGTACTCGTACATTGAGAGTGGTACATGATTGTTTTCGTGCAGGTGGGCGAGGTGCGCCTGCGCTGCCTGCAGGCGCTGCAGCCGCTGTACGAGTGCGAGGAGCTGAAGGGCAAGCTGGAGCTGTTCACGTCCAAGTTCAAGGACCGCATCGTCGCCATGTCGCTCGACAAGGAGACCGAAGTGGCCGTGCACGCCGTGCGGCTCGTCATCGCCATACTCAAGTCAGTGCTATACTAATTGCTAACACAATCTATCGCTTTTGTTTGATTTGGCTTTGGCTGATGATGTGTCTAGTGTAATAACCTAAAGAACAAAAAGTCTAAGAGCCAACGCTAGAAAACCTGCTTTCAAATAAAAAAAACACATTCAAATCAGTCCACCCGTTTAAAAACTATGGTGCCACAGACAGACACACAAAGCGGTCAAACTTGTAATTATAACACACCTCTTTTTTTGGGGGTTAAAAAGAGTCGCAAAGGTATCGATATCAGAATGCGCCTTTATTCATAAGTTTCATAATAGCTTCTTTTTTTTTGACTGGTAGTGCTGTTGGTGTTTTGACCGTTACAGCTTCGCCCTGACTTTGGAGGGCGTGCTCGGCAAGCCGGCACAACCGCTTCCAGTTTCATAATAGCATTAGAGAGTGAACTAATTGATATACATATTTAGGAAATAATGGTTAAAGATCAGTTTGCGTGAGATGCGGTAATGGAAAACGTGTTACTACTCATTTTTGATCTTGAACGAAACATCTGCGAGTTCATGTTAGGGCTATGTTTCACTGGGACAGCAAAGCGGCGCAACCAATCGCGCAGCCGTGGTGTCTAGCTACCAAACTAAGCTACCAAAGGCACTTGTCCCACCGCCGACGATGAACGAAAAGCGAGTAGAGCGAGTAACTAGAAACGAGTGGGTGAGCAGCGAGAAGCGAGTGTAGTTTTGTCGCTGGCTGTAAGCGAGTGTTCGCGTGCGACGGGCGATTACTCGCTCCACTCGACTCGCTCGTGCGGGGCGGCCGCCAAGCTGACATCGCTGAGCGAGTATCTATAGCTCAGCGAGTTTTATAGCTCTTGTCGCTGCGACAAAAGATGTAAGAGCGCGTCCTCGCCGACAGTGTGAACAGCCAGCGAGCATGATCTTATATCTTTTGTTCGTTTCTTGAGCGAGAAAATAGTCGATAGCCAATCGTTTACTCGCTGGCGGTGAGACAACTGCCAAACGGAGCCACCATAGAGACACCAGATTCACACACACAGACAGAGTGTGCGCGAGCGAATGCAGAGTACGCGGGGGAAGGGAGCGTCACCGGTGAGTGAGATAGCATACAGCGCCATACTAATTAGTGGTGGCGCAACCAACGTGGCGGCGCTGCCAGTAATGTCGCATGCGCGCGTTTACGCTAGTTGCGCCAACAAATCCGTTACGCAACCAAGTGGACACCAGGTGAGACCCATACCATAGAGCTGCATACATTTTGTTGGTGTCGGCGACTGGTTGCGCCGCCATGGTGTCCCGGTGAAATATAGCCCTTAGATCAAAGCTTCTTTGTTGTATTCTTTGACTTTAACTTTTGAAGTTCCCAATTTGCACTGGGCCTGCATAGGAACTATGGCACAAGCCCTCCTATTTTGAGAGATGGCTTGTGCCCTGCAGTGAATTGTAAACGGCTCGGAGTGTTGTAAATTGTGTTTCTCAATACCTATAAAGACAGCGAGGTCCACTTGCCATTGCCACTTACAAAATGTCATCTGTGCTTGCTCCCACTTACAGCTAGCGCATAGATACAAGTTTTGCATCGACGAAACAGTTTAATTTATGTTTGCGCCAAGTTTATAGGAATACAATTCGCCAAACATGCATTTTTGTGGTAGTTTTAAGCCCCTTCTATCAAATATGCATCATCATCATCATCTAATAAGCATGTTAATATAATGTGACACAACATTTCTTGTATTAAAGTTTTGTTTGTCCCCTCGGTGACGGGACAGAATAACAACAAGAAATAGTTGATCCACCGTCATGTGTTGTCTATGTCCTGATGTGTGTGTGTGTGTGTGTGTTGTCAGGATGCACCCGGACGTGCTGACGGACAAGGACTGCGAGAACGTGTACGAGCTGGTGTACTCGTCGTGCCGCGCGGTGGCGGCGGCGGCGGGCGAGTTCCTCAACGTGCGGCTGTTCCGCGCCGAGCCGCCGCCCGCCGAGCCGCCGCGCTCGCGCCGCGGCAAGCTGCGGCTGCCCAACACGCCGCTCATACGCGACCTCGTGCAGTTCTTCATCGAGTCTGAGGTATGTGTTACTGTTCGATAGCACCTTTCAACTATACCATTTTTAGGTGGCTGCTTTTGCTTTCATAATCAATGACAAGAATAGTCGTCGGCCATAATCACGCAGTCGCGGCCTAAAATATACTCGATTGCTTAGTAAATAATGTATCTACGCTTTTGTACACAGTCGGATAGCAACGATCTGGGAATACCTACAAAAGCAGGAAGTTCCAATCCTCAGTCATCTGGACTCTGACGTTATACTGAAAACCGTTCAAATTTTAAGAATGCTTACAATATAAAAATGAAGACTCAAGTTTATTTTTGGCCTGTGAAAGAAGTGCTTCTGTTTTTTTGCGATTGTGCTATTTACTTTATCAAAAATATGTGTTTTCGATGGTAATTGAGTGATATTTGTGTATGCAGTTGCACGAGCACGGCGCGTACCTGGTGGACTCTCTGATCGAGTCCAACCCGATGATGAAGGACTGGGAGTGCATGACTGACCTGCTGCTGGAGGAGCCCGGCCCCGGCGAGGAGGCGCTCGACAACCGCCAGGAGTCCTCGCTCATCGAGCTCATGGTGTGCTGCGTCAGACAGGTCACTACACTATTGCTAATTTGCGTTTAGATTTTTGTAATTAGGGATACGGGGTGTAAAACGCTTGAGAGCTCCACCCGTGCGCGTGTATTGTAAGGCTATGCACTATGTGAGCTAACCGTCTAATTTTAGCGGGCCGTCCCTTTTCAAGCTATCATTATCATCGTCCCAGCCTAAATACGTCCCACTGCTGGGCAAAGGTCTTCTCTCAGAATGAGAGGGTTTGGGCCAGATTTCTTATGAGGGTCCAGAGCGCCTTTTCAAGTATCGCTTGAGAAAGAGACGGCGCGATGAAACCGTACGGTTGGCTGCACAGTGCTTTCGCAGCCTAAAATTGCGCGTCCACCGTCTTGGAATTAGAGCATACGGAGCGGACGAATTTGTCGCTTTGTATAGATTGCTATGGCACTGCGTCCACTGGCACTGGATCGGCATACGCGTACGCTCCGATTCCGATGGTGACGTGTGTTGTCACTTGTCACTTGTCAGGCGAGCAGCGGCGAGCCGCCGGTGGGGCGCGGGCTGGCGCGCAAGGGCGCGGCGCCGCCGGCGCGCGAGCTGGTGCGCGCGGCGGCGGACGAGCGCGCGCGGCTGACGGCGCACTTCGCGGCCGCGCTGCCCGCGCTGCTCGACAAGTTCGGCGCCGACCCCGAGAAGCTGGCCAACCTCGTCGCCATCCCGCAGTACTTCGAGCCCGAACTCTACACCACGCACCGCCAGGAGGTAACCGCAACCGCAACCGCAACCGCAACCGACCGACATGTTGATCGTGATTCGTCTTTGTGTATAAGTTGAGAAGTTAGGTACCTATGAAAGTAAGCGGCGCGCCGCCTTAGACTTAAAAAAATTTGCCCACCTAGAAAATCTATTAGCCATCCTTGCTCTAGGTCTATACAAAATTTCCATTTCTCTATGGTTGCTTTCATATTAGGGCGCTAGCGGCGCTGCTAATGCTTGATGTAAAAGCAGCCTATTTCGTAGAAGAGATTGTGTCGTTCACCAATGTGATGCGGTCAACCAGGCCAACCTGACGCTGCTGCTGAACAAGCTGCGCGACATCGTGTCGGTGCAGACGGAGGCCGAGGTGCTGGAGACGTGCGGGCGCACGCTGGAGTACCTGTGCGAGGCGCAGTGCGCCGCCACCAGGCAGTGCGTCGTGGCGCGCGCCACCATCACCGACATGTGCGTCAACCGGTACAAGGAGGCCATCGACGAGTACCGCTCGCTCGTCGAGGGGGTATGTACACCTACACAGTACACATGACACGTGCGCCTGCGCCTGCGCCTGCGCCCGATCTACACTACACATGCTAACAAACACTAAACGTTTTATTACATATACTGTGGGCTTTGACCACAGCGTCCCGTGCGTCTGATGTAGGTCCCAAAAAAAGTTAGAGTCGAGAAAATTCTTAAGAGCTATGGCCCCATACATATATTTTTGAAGCCTGTCGCTCGGCAGATCAACAACAGCTTTTTTTGCTGTCGCTTGACACTTTGTTTGGCGAAATATTGCTGAAACGTTCCATAGGAACTACAGATGCGATTTTCCAATGATGGTGTCGTAAACTGTGTCAAACATTCAAATCCGTGTACATGTTTGGCGTGGAACAGTGTTATATATTAAAGCTGACACTGGCTGAATGGTCTCGAACGTTGTCAGGGCGAGGAGCCGGACGCGGACGAGGTGTTCAACGTGGTGAACTCTCTGCGCAAGGTGTCCATCATGTACATGTGCCACGACCTCAACGACACGCACATCTGGGACTCGCTCTTCGAGGACCTGCCCAAGTGCCTCAAGCAGACTGACATGCCCGCGCAGGTAACTACGACACTGACACTGATCAATGAGGGCACTAGATGGCGCACTGTTGCGTGAGGTTTTTAAGTATGGCTTTCAAATTCTGTTATTACGGGCGTGAAAACAAAGTTTAGATTAAAATCATATTTAATACACCTTAAAACCGTACCATAAAAATATCGAGCATGCCACAGTGTTGCATAGTCCCCGTTTTGTTCGGAAAAAAGGGAGGACAAAGGTTTCCGAAAGACAAAACTGTCTCAAAACACAGACATTCATTGCCCCGGAACGCATATTTGCCATAATTAATTTCAGATATTGCAAAATAGTCACAAAATTATTCTAATTATAAATAAACCCGCGTAGCTCACCCAAAAACTGAGATTTGACATTTCGGAGACCTCACGCTACACTAGCGCCTCTAGTGGTGAATTCATACGCGATAGCCCTCATTCTGCGAGTTTACTTTTTATAACTTTTCCCTTTTATTATTTGTTACGGTCGTGTTCGGTCGAAGACGCTTTGTACGCTTCTAGTCTCACTTACTCTCTGTAGAAAATGACTATGCGTGTACGCACCTCATGTAAAACCCTTCGCGCCTGACGTCAAGCCGCTCGATCGCCTCTGAACATTGCCATTCTGGCCACGGCTGCGCGTGATTGGTGGCATGGCAAACGTTCTCGTTCATTGTGCTGCCAACTTCAAGTAACCAGTGGGCGGCGAGCGAGCGTCTCGAGCAATAACCTGACGTTTATGGCGCGTCATCACCGAGTCGCTCATCTCAAATGTGTATCTCTCCCTCAGGCGCTGGTGTACGTGGTGCGGTGCCTGTTCTACTCGCTGCTGTGGTCGCTGCACGAGCTGGAGGAGAAGGGGGGCGGCGCGGGAGGCGCGGCCGGCTCCGCGCCGGTGCTGGCGCTGCGCGAGCGTCTGCACAGCTACACCGCGCTCTGCAAGGACATCGTGGCGCGCGGCCACGAGCCGCAGCTGCGGGAGGAGGTACCAGGGGGGGGGCACAGCTGGAGGAGAAGGGGGCGGCGCGGGAGGCGCGGCCGGCTCCGCGCCGGTGCTGGCGCTGCGCGAGCGTCTGCACAGCTACACCGCGCTCTGCAAGGACATCGTGGCGCGCGGCCACGAGCCGCAGCTGCGGGAGGAGGTACCAGGGGGGGGGCACAGCTGGAGGAGAAGGGGGGCGGCATAGCTACATCGCGCAGACATGAGCCATTTTACTTTTTCAATCATCCTAAAATAATATCGATGCTTTTTGTTGAATATGATAGATACAGGTATAGGTGTCCCTTTCAAAACATATACTTTTCACCTCTTATGCTCGTAAAGTTCGTGTTTATGCTGGATCTAGGCGACATAAACTTACTTTTTATGCTCTAGTGCATAAAGTAAAATCTTCGTCTAAGACCAAGATAATCAGGTGTCAACAGCCACAAACGAAACAGTTTGTACATATTTTTTAAATAATTTTAATTTATATAATAGTAGGGTGTGATATAGCACGCGTCATCTCGTTTAAGTTAAGCTTAAACTTGTATTTTGAGACTATCTGTGAGATCCTGTAATTGGCTATGTGTCACTATTTTCATAATCATATTGTTTTATAAGCTGTTGGTTCTCCTTTAAATAAATAAATAATAATAAAATATAGTTCCCCAGGAATAGTAATTCGTGACAAATAAAAAATTAAGGTAACAATTGTTTCCAGTGTTGCTATTTTATTTCCTCGCAATCGAAGTGAAAAGCAGAGTGTGAAACTTGAGCATTAAACCCATTTTCCCCTCGACGTGTCTGTCTATCCACCCTCGCCAGTACTGGCTCGGGTGGCTATATGAAGGTGTTGGGTAAAATGTCTCGTTTTATGCTCTTGTTGTACAACCTACTATTTAAGATGTTAACTGGTGTCAGGCCAGCATATGATGTGTGTGTGTGCGTGTGTGTTACAGGCGTACACGAGCCTGTGCGACCTGCTGATCTTCTTCGCGGAGCAGCTGGGGCGCGGCGGTGCGGGCGCGGGGGGCGCGGGGCTGCGCGCGCTCGTGCTGGAGCCGGACAACGACCTGCAGGACCTGCTCAACGACTTCATTCAGGAGTTCGTCTTCGTGCAACACAACTACGGTAGGCCATCATCACTCAAGCTCGTTCACACGGAAACATCGTCCTAGGATTCCATGTACTGCCATTATTTCAATGCACGCGTTCACACGACCATACGGTTACAGGATGCTGCAAAATGTGACATCCTATTTCGCGACTGCGAATCGGTCCGGTCGTTGGGTAAAATGCCGGATTCGATTTAGTGGCAACAGTATTTCAATACTTGCATACAGATAAGCTCGGAACACTATCCGGTTTTGCAGAATCCGATGGTGGTAGTAGAACCGACAAAATTTGACGCCGTGTGAACGGGCTCTTAGACGCGACCGGACCGGACGGCCAGCGGGCAGCAGAGTTGCTAGCAACCGCAATGAACAGAGAAGTTGCCCGCCACGTCGCTGCCCGCTGGCCGGCTCGCGCGTAATCGCAGCCGGTGCCCGCGTTAGACGACTTAAACAAACAAGGAAATGACTTGATTGTCTTCAAACGATTATGTTACATGAAAATGATGCCCTAATACTAATACTATGTAGATATCTTACAGACCGACCACATCCGCCCGTTCTTTTTTACAATACTTGGTATCGACGGCAAACATAGTTGCTAAGACAATTCACCGAACACAAACTCTCGATTAAAACACGCTGGCTGGATTATTTGATATGAGTCGGTCGGGTGGCGCTCGAATAAACGGTTTTCCATTTTGTCGTCTGATTTTATTGCATTGTGTATAAACTTCGAAAACCGAGTTGAGCGTTTTGCAATAAAATTGTTTCACGTGCTGAGACACTCCGAACCGTGACTCGTTTCAACATATTGATTATACATATATTTATTATATGAATAGCATATACAGATTGTCAATTTGGTGTCTCTAAAGGGTTGGGTGGATGAAACACGTTGCATATTTGATTGGTAAAGTGCAGTCAGTATAAATGTTGTGTCACTTGTGTAGCGAAACATCACAATCGTAAGTAATATCCGTGCGGGAGGTCGGTCCCGCGGGTCGGAGTGCAAGCAGGTTTGAAACACTTTCTACGGGCACGGGAAGGTTGCAAAATTTGACATCGTGTTACTGGTTTTTGAACCTTGTGTATGAAAAATGGGCTGTTTGTTTTACTCTGTCAAGGGTCTGGATGTTAGTTTATGTTAAGGATTATATGTGCCGCTAGTGCAATTACTTTCTACAACTTAATATGAATATATGAACGTTTATACAGTAAGTTTTTTTTTTAATTATCAAGATACGGTTCTCTATTGGATGGCATTAAATTATTTGTAATATTATTGTTACGCATAATTGCTTTTAGCCATGTGCATAATCATCATTACGCATATTGTTTACGCATAAAATTAAAAAGCATAAATACAGAAAGCATCGTCTTCATGAAGACTAATGTCAAATAGCATAAATACAAAAAGTCATAATAATAAATTTGCATCATTACAAAGTGCATAACCACAATCACGAGCCTGATGCACTACGAGAAAAGGTTAGTTTTGTGTTAATATATATTTAGGAAAAAACAGCCCAGGAATTAGAATTGATGCTGCAAGAACTCAGCACGGCAAGCCTTAAGGTTGGACTAGCGATGAATAGATCAAAAACCCAACTCATGACCAATAGCACGACAAATAGGGTCTCGGTAGATGGGCAGGAAGTACGATCCCAATCAGAATTTTTAAAACAGGAAGGATTGCCGGAGAAAACGGCCTTAGCAAAGAAACAGGAACTTACCGCTGAAGAGGTTTCACGGAGGCCTAGGGCAGGAGGCCGGTCTCTCGAAGCTTCGATGGCTCGAGGGAAAAATCGCAAGTCACTTGACAGCTGTTTTTTTTTTAATTCGGCGCGCAGATTAAGGAGTCGCCATACCGTCTGTCACGGTTACGGCGGTTAACAAAACGCGCTAAAGGGCCTGCCAAGAGAAGACGGAGCAGTCCCGAAAATTGTTGCAACAATACTAACCTAACCTAATGGACCTAACGTGATGTAACCTAACCTAATATTTTGTTGTTCATTTATAACAAATAATCAATAGCCCAAAATATGCATAATTTTTATCAGTTAATTACAAATTAGCTTAATATGCCAAAAAAGTAGTAGGCCAAAGTATTACTATGCGACAGTACTATTATGCCAATACAAAATATGCCAAATCAGTTATGCGAAACAATAATAGTTTAAAAAAATTATGCGATTGAAGGGGATCCCTCAAGATACAATATATGCCGCAAGAAGCTTGATACTTTAAAAACAAATTCATAATAAAGTAATGGCACTATGCGGATCTGACAATGTCGCGCTACGGGTGGTTTAGATCCGATAAAGATTTGAGGAGAAAAAATATGCATTATTTTCGAAAAAAAAATGTAACGCGTTAGTGTATCGGCCCGCCCGGCTCGCAGCTAGGGGGGAGCGGGCGGCGGGCGGGCCGTGGCCGCGCCGCCATAACGGAGCGTGTTTGGTTGCATGTCGCGGCGTCGTGTCGGTCGCGCGGCGCGTCGTGTCTCCGGTAAGCTGCACTCGCACTATCACGACGGCGTATTTTACCTTAGTAATGGCGCGGACGCCCGGCGCCGGCGGCCCGCGGCCCCGCGGCTCTCGGCAGCGTCCCCGGTCCTCGCGCGTCATGAACGGATGGTACGTCAGCGTGGGGCGCGGCCGGCCGCCGCCGCGGCAATAATGCATATTTTTGTCTCTCGCTCTCGCACCGCGACGGTGTGTCGGACGTAACATTACTAAGGGAAAATTGTCGCGCCCGCTTGTTTACGTCCGAAACCGACGGCGAGCCCGCGCCCGCGACCGCGACCGGCGCGCGGCTCGCTCGCTCGCTCGCGGTCTCGGATCGTCTGTTCGTTTTACTAACACAGAATTCTCTTATGATTTGAGCATGTTTTGTGCGTGTACTCGAGTTTTAGTTGCGTCCTCATCGCTATGACTCGGTAGGACGGTCGGATGTCGCCCGGCCGGCGTCGGACCGACATAACATCTCCGACGGCTTGTACTAAGTTGACAGAGTGGCGGCTTGCTCGTAGAGTAGCGATGCATGACTAACGTAGCTGCGTGTCGCGACCGGGCGAGGGCTGTCATTGGTGGTGTTCTAGCTAATCGATGGTTTATACATTTTATTTTTTTATACATTCCTTACTCACATCATTCTGCGAATTTTATAACGGCTTACGAAAGCGACCCAAAGCTGCCACCGGCGAATCGAGACCACGATGCGAACGGCGAGCGTCATGATGGGTTATTAATTTCGCCGGTGTCAGGTCTGTGTCGGCTCGAGTCAGCCCGTGGCGTGTGTCGTAACGCGTGGTCGCCCGCAGATGGTCAAGACGAGCGGCGTATCGAGGAGCTGCACAAGCGGCGCAACTTCCTGGCCGCGTACTGCAAGCTGATCGTGTACAACGTGGCGCCCATCCGCCGCGCCGCCGACGTCTTCAAGCACTACATCAAGGCGAGTATCGGTCGCGGCGCCGGCGTCTACCGACCGTCCGACCGAGCCGGGCTAACGGGCCGTTCGTGTTGCAGTGCTACAACGACTACGGCGACATCATCAAGGCGACGCTGTCGAAGGCGCGCGAGATCAACAAGCTGTCGTGCGCGCTCACCATGCAGCTGGCCATGCAGGCGCTGTACGGAGCGCTGCTGCAGCGACACGCCGCGCCGCACCGACAGCTGCCCGAGCTGCTGGAGCTGAAGGTACGGCCACCACACCACGCAGGCTGTACGGAGCGCTGCTGCAGCGACACGCCGCGCCGCACCGACAGCTGCCCGAGCTGCTGGAGCTGAAGGTACGGCCACCACACCACGCAGGCTGTACGGAGCGCTGCTGCAGCGACACGCCGCGCCGCACCGACAGCTGCCCGAGCTGCTGGAGCTGAAGGTACGGCCACCACACCACGCAGGCTGTACGGAGCGCTGCTGCAGCGACACGCCGCCATGTCAGACGCCACGTCACGTCTAAAAAGTATCGAGTGATTGTCTTTAATCTACATTTATCTCTTTTGTAAAATAATAATAAAACATTTGTGTTAGGAGCTGGCGAAGCGGTTCTCGGTGATGTTCGGGCTGGACGCGGTGAAGAACCGCGAGGCGCTGACGGCGCTGCACCGCGCGGGCGTGTCCTTCGCCGCGCTGGACCCGCGCCACCTGCTGTTCCTGGAGCCGCTGGCCGAGCTCTCCAACAAGCTGCTGCGGCAGGACAAGCGGCACGTGCTCAAGGTACTTGTATGCGAACACCGACGGCAGCAACATACATTTTCTAACACTGACTCGAGCTGCGCGCATTTGGCCACGGACACCTTCCAATTGCTGCCGCAACCGCGCCTACGTGGCCGACTAGTGCATGAGCTAGACCAGCCATATACCCATGCCATATAGCCATAGACTAGTGCATGCGCCACGTATTTGAAAGACTTGCGCGGGCTGCCTAAGGATGTTTTTAAAGTAGTTTGTTTTCCCCGGCAGTTCCTGGACGCGAAGATCTCAGCGGGCGCGGGCTGGGGCGAGGAGTGGGCGCCGCTGCAGACGTACCGCGGGTCGCTGCTCACCGACGCGGCCGACGAGCGCCCGCCGCCCGCGCGCCGACACTACACGCGCAAGAACAGTGAGACCATCACTCTACAAAACTCAAAATGTGTTTCTAGAAATCTTTCTTGTGAGGCCGGCAACAGACCAATGACTCTCCTTGAGTTGTTGGTACTTATAGGCGGTGGTGATCATTCCCATCAGTTGACCCGCACGCTCGTGTTAACCTTCCTCTCATAATAATTATAATACCATTTGTTGTTTGCTGTACAGGAGCAGGACAAGAGCCGGAAGAAGAAGGCGAAGAGAATAACGAGTCCGACGGCGAGCAGCCCGGGTGAGCGCGTAGCTAGCGTACGACCCCCCCCCCCCCCACAATCACCACACAACCACAGACAGACACAGCAGGCGCTACGTATTCGAGCTGGACTCACGGATGACTTAAAGGTTAAGTTGCCAACACTTGACGGACTGTTTGTGAATTATTACGTCTCAAACAGCACCAGTGATCTGTTGAAAGTGTTGTCAAGTGTCCCCTGTCCACTCGAATACAAGCCATAAGATTACCATTTGGTACTGCGGTCGTTACATTGTCCTGTGCTGTTCGTAATCATTATTCTTATTACATAAATATCTTATTTATCAAATCGAAGTGTCAAATTAGTTTATGTATGAATTGTAATTTAATGAAATGTATTTTTAATAAAGATCACACTGACATTTTATATGATGTAAATATAATGTATTTATTATAAGTATGTAGCGAAACGGGGCCTTATTAAATACTGATTATGTAGAAGGTATGGGCGAGTGGATGAGGTAATTTGTTAGTATATTTAGTTAGTGTAGCATTAGAGTAGTTAGCCGCATCTTGTTCAGAAGCAGCCACCGGCGAGCGAGTTTCCCGCGCCGCATAAGGCCGTGTTTACCACTGTGGGAGTTTGGCCACGCTCTGCATAACTCGTGCAAATTTTCCTATTATCCAATGCTATGACATGACATCCTCTTAGCACTGCTTCTGGCGGGACCGCGGGGTAATATATGATACATTGTTGACTGTTTTTAACGAGAATAATGTGAGTAGTAAGATAATATAAGTATTTTTATAATAAAAGATTTTTGATATAACACTGTATTTCAATGAAGGAGCACCCTGAACAAGCATGCATGTACGAAAAAAATGGAGTAGACTTTTTAAACTTGGACGGGAGTCGATCGAAGACGAACCTCGCTCAGGGAGGCCAATATCGGTTGTGACTGAAGAAAATCCTGAAAAATGACGTTAAGTTAGTATGAGAGGATCGGAGAACTAAGGTTTGGCAAATAGCTGAAGCCTTAGGTAATGTAAGGAAAGAGTTGGAGAGATTTTGCATCAACATTTGCATATGACAAAAGTTAGTGCGCGTTGGGTGTTGGGTGTCGACAATGCTCACAGCTTTCGATAAAGAACGTCGTGTTCAAACTTGTCAGGCATTTTTAGAATTGTGTGAAGATGGTTTAGATGAAGTTTGTTCCCGTATAGTAATTGATGATGAAACATGGATCAGACAGTATGATCCAGAGTCGAAGTCTGAATCTATGCAGTGGATCGAAAAGGGTGAAAGGCCACCGAAGAAATTCAAGGTTCAAAGATCGGCGTCTAAGCTAATGGCCACCGTGTTTTGGGATTGCGAAGGCACTCTTTTAGTAGACTATTTGGCAAAAGGCTCTACAATAAATGCAGTTTATTATGACGAGCTATTAAGAAGGGTGCGACAAGCCATAGTCGAGAAACGAAAGGGCAAACTGAGCAAAGGCATTTTGTTTTTGTAAGACAACGCCCCCGTTCACACCGCTCGTGTTGCCCAGCTTGCTCTGAAGGAAACTGGCTTCGAGGAAATTGATCATCCACCCTACAGTGCAGATCTGGCCCCTAGCGATTATTTTCTATTCAGCAATTTGAAGAAAGATTTAAGGGGAAAGCTATTTGGCAGTGATGAAGAAATGAAGGTAATAAATTTTATTTTTTCAACGGTCTAAAAGCATTATTTAAAAATAATAATAAATGCATTGAATTAAAGGGCGATTATATTGAAAAATAAAAATAGTAAAAAAAATATGAAGATTTTGTTTCTAGGCTTAGAACTTTCAGCCGCCACT
The DNA here is from genome assembly GCF_025370935.1 of Choristoneura fumiferana. Lineage (NCBI taxonomy): Eukaryota > Metazoa > Arthropoda > Insecta > Lepidoptera > Tortricidae > Choristoneura > Choristoneura fumiferana. The sequence continues at coordinate 20,163,734 of NC_133479.1, read as the reverse complement.
CGTAGCTGTAGGTGACTCGGATCAGCGATCCGTAGGAATTGTCAACATTGACCTCATTGGAGACGCGTGTGAGCTTATTTAAAAGGTCCAAATTTTGCGAAAACATTTTGACAGACGGTAAGCGTTCTTCTGTTTCACTGCAGTATCCCTGACGATAAGAGTTCCATTTTACGACACATCCTTAGGTTACTATTTTGCTACGAATATTTCAATTGAGACCGATATAGTTGAAACTTGGAACACAGAAATTTATGTGACCTTAACCGAACGTGTTACGTTAATAAAATTAATATTGAATTTGAGGTGCACTTTTGTTGGGAACAAATCAGCAAATTTGAAAGTTTGGCAAACTGTACAGTAATTTTCAGGGAGAAAAACCAGGTGGTCAAGTAGCTGTGTGCCAAATTTCATTCAGCTGTTATAGAATGAAGGAGTAGGCAACAAACATACATTCATAAACTTTCGCATTTATAATATTACATAGTAATGGGCTGTTGTTCGAAAAGATACTGCCACCGGGATACATTTTGTAACCACAACACGTGAAGGCACAGCACTATAACCCGAACACTTTCACGCGCCAAACTCAATAACAACCGACTGGCCCCCAGACTTATTTAGCGATAAGCAAAATCTCTTGGGAAAATATTTCCACGAAGCAGCTTTTATTTGTATTGAAGAAACAAGATCATTAGGTGACCCCTGCGGGCGGCGCTAATAGTGGTCGCCGACAGACGGCGGTCTATTTCCCCGAGCGTTGACTCCGGGAAACCCACAGGTGACTCGCACGGAGCTGGCTACTCTTATTATGACAGGCATATAGTCCAAGTAGCAGCTGTGGGCAATGTGTTTCCTAAATTACCTGCGAGAGGAAATGAAAATACTGGTGAGTAGGTAAACACCTCTTCTAATATCTATTGGAGATGCCGTAAGTAAATGTATTTCTTGAATTCAGATAGAGTATCTATTCTGGTGAGTAAACCAATTAATTGTATTTAGAAATAATGGGCTTCGTAGTAGTTCTTGTTTTTGCATATTTTATAAATTTTATTTCATGTATTTATAACTATATCGCAAGCGGTCACAGCGGAAGACCAGCGTTGGCCTACACGGCCAACACTATGCTGAGCTTGGACCGCTTCGCGATTTCGCATATACATAATACTTGTTTTGTATTTTTATGTTATGTATTACATAATGTGCGAAAAGCGAATAAAATATTTCTATTTCTATTTATAAATTTGGAAACTTTTTCCATGCATTTTTTTTTTTAAGATAAGATAACATTTATTTGCAGAAAAAAGCTTGACAAAGTTTTTTTTTTCTAGACCCATTTATTTGTTCTTAAAGCGATAGAATTTGTACAGTTCGTCAACACGCCGTAGAGTTGCCTCTTGTCCCGATTTAAATGACATTATTGTCCCGCTGCCCGAACGCTTGTCCAGAGAGTCCCAATTTTTTAAATCAATACCAAATTTTGGGCAGATCTACTTTAAATACTTATTTGTGGTTGCCCTCTAGTTTTAAAGCAAAATAAAATCTGAGTTACAAAATGAATACAACACAGAATTAATAAAAGGTGCTTCTAATAGAAAAACTATGTAAAATAAATTTAATTTCAGTGTTGCGATGTTATCCCTCCAAAACGTGGTATTACGTACAAAGCAAAATGAAATGAAAACGTTTCTTCCTATTGACTGTCGCACTCGCACTGTATCCTACAAATCTTTTTCAGAATAATTATCGCACGTAAAATAATTAATAAATGTGGCATGTGTGTGAAAATATGTAATTCTTCTTGCATCTGTTCTAAATTCTGTAGAATATTTTAAGAGAACCCTCACCATAAATAATATGTGACCGTCCGTCCGTATACCTATAGGTCGCGTCGGCGCATGCGCCTGTCGGTGGTCCACCGGCGCACGCGCCTGCCGCGCCGCCGCGCCGCGCCGCCCTCGCCCGCGTCCACGCCGCCCGGCTCGCTGCCCCTCCTCTCCGACACCCCTCCGCGCACCCCCGTCACCAGGCGCACGAGACAATCCACCAGAAAACCACCAGAACATAGCTCCGTCGAAGATGCCAGACAAAAAGAGACCTCTTCGTCCAAACTCAGCGGAATCTCCCGGCCGGATTCTACTTCGGACGCGTCGGACGTCGGCTACGCGAATGTTACGACGCGCAAGAGACGCCGCGAGAGTCCCGACGGTCTGACGGCGGATGACGGCCTCGGGTTCCGAGGCTTCGACCCGCCGCTGCTCGACTCCTCGGGGCCCAGCCTTAGCGCTGATGCTTCGGGATCTGGCCAGAACGGGAAACTTTCTGAGGAGTCGAAAGCGGTGCGCTCGCGCGCGGGAGTTGCGAAGCGCCCGCGCAGGGTCGGCGTGGCGAGCCTGGCGGCCGCGGACAGCGACCAAGACTCCCTGGACTCTAACAGGTAAAACAACATTTATTAATCCTAGATAACCCCCTGGTTCACCACTCTACTCCGACTCCGATGGTGCCCGAAATATTTATTAAAACATTATACCGGTAACTAATCAGAGAGTGATGTAATTCGCCTTGCCCTAAATCTGAAAAAGAAGTACCTACATAGAAGATAATGTTTTATGAAGGTTACTTTACGCATAATGTATTACATATAAGCCCTCGGTCTGAAAGAGCTAAAACTAAATACAGCGCCATGATGTTCAGCGTGGAAACCTCTTCCATATGCATTGTCTCTAAATTTATACTTGCTATTTTTATAGCCGTGATAGCGCAATAATTAGAACAGAAGAAGGTAATCGTAGGTTCTAGCTTAGGCTTGCTCTCTTAAGTTTTTCGTAATTTATGCATAAAATTGTTGGAAAATTTACATCAACTTATTGGTGAAGAAAATCTTTATGATTTTTTTTAAGGAAACAGGTATCCTAACCCTGCCGTCGGTTTATGTTTTTGAAATAATCATGTATGTTAGGAAGAACATATTATTATGTGATTTTCCCACTAACGTCGATAATCCAAAGGCTACTAGAAGCACAGGGAAGCTTTAAAGTTCCATCTTACAGACTGGCTAAAACCAAAAATTAGTTTCTGGGAAATTTCATACGTTTTTATAATAAAATTCCAAAAAATATTACAAATGAAACGGATACAAAATTCAGTATATTTGGAAATAATTCCGATCCGCATTGGCGATCCCTTCAAATAGCGAACCTACTGTGTTAGAAATGAAGTTGTGTTAAATACTTGGGTGGGATGTATAGATATGATATAATAATATTGTACATCAGTTTAAAAAATATATACACCTCGTTGAGTTTCTTGCCGGATTCTTCTCAACCAAGGTTTTTCCGAACCGGTGGTAGATTTTTTTTTACCTTCATAAGTGCTTGTTATAGCCTAAATTGAATAAAGATATTTTGGCTTCGACTTTGAAAAACATGTAACGCATCCAGTACACAAGTATGTAATAAGTAATTCAATAGTGTGTGGTGTGGTATGGCGTGCTTTGAGTACGCAGCAGGGCAGGCAGCGCTGGTGCTGGTGGCGCGCTGCTGCACAGCAATCTACCGACTGCCTAGCCTAGAATCGACTCGATGCACGCCAATAGGCTGTGTATGAAGTTCCCAATCCGCACTCAATTCGCGTGGAACTATAAAATAAGCTCCCTCATTTTGTAAAGAGGTTTATGCCCAGCAGTTAGATGTTACCTATTATTATTATTATTATTGCAGCAGGGCGGGCGGCGGCGAGATGCGCGTGCGCGCCGACGTGCACAACGCGCCCTCGCCCGCACGTGCGCGCCCCGACCGGTCAGCTATAATTACATCATAACTGCCCTTTACTAGCCCCCGGCTTCGTTTGCGTAAATCATTAGGTCTTCCAGTCGAATTGTAGTTTCAGGATTTTGCTATATCTTGGTTTTTATCTATGTTGTACAAAAACCACCTATGCGAAGTACCTACCTATATCAAACTTGTTTACTTAACAATTAAGATTATGGAATTTTACATGGAGCCCGAGAGGATTTTGGATATAAAAAGTAGCCTACGTGTCAGTTATCCTATAAATCTATCTACATACCAAATCTCGTTTATAACCCGTCCAGTCGGTTTTTAACATTAGTGGGACACGAATAAACAAATAATCCAGTCAAATGTTGACCGAAAACGCTATCGATTAATTCATTTCATATTTAAGCAATCTTGTAACGAGCCGGCAAAATTTTGTGAGGATGGCTATCGAAAAACAAGCGAAGTAGTATACCCACCTATTTAAGTAAACTTTATCAAACATGTACTTAGATACATACTGATTCTGATTAATGTGCAAAGAGTACCTATGCCTGGAAAAATTAAAATGACCTGGTTCGACTCCCGGCTGGTATACGAGTATAAGTTTGTTTAGATTCTGATACAGTTTCGATATATTCAGAAATCAACGTCACGTTTATTAAAACTGTGTTCAGTTCGAAAATTCCCAAATGAGTGTTGAATGCTGACGCTGTGTTTTTTGCGCAGCGGCGGCGACCGGAGCGGCGGCGCGCGCGCCTGCGCCTCCCCCTCCACCGGCATACACAGCTACGACTCCGACAACCCCTGAACCTCCGCTGGGGAACAACAACGGGTTCACTAATGTCTAACCAGAACATTTTTTTTTAGAAATTATTCCTAACAAATGTTTCAGGATTTTTATATAACTAACCTAACCTAGAAAATACAAAATATCCATAGGACTAACCTAACCTATAGTTTTACGCAATGGTCTTGAAATAAATCCTGAAAAGTTCAGTTTCAGAATAAAATGCATTTGGATAAATGAGACGATTGTGATTTGTAAAAATGTTTTTGGCGAAATGAAAGGATTAAAATAGTGTTGCCTTCAGATCCTCCTTCCATGGCAGCGTGAGGCTAACTTTGTCAAAATCCGTCTTACGACCCATGCATGCCAGTATTACTGACCGATACTTTTGGGACTCGGTTAAGATTCTATACCTCTTTCTTCGACTGTAATAACGATAACGTATTTGGTCATTTTCTGTCTTTCAATGTGTCTAAGATTACGATGTAAAATCGTATACTTACTTAATATGAATAAGACAAATTATTTTGCATACATGCAAATATATTTTCATATGTTTTGTTACTAGTTTACATGTTGTTGTAAAGAAAATTTTTATAATAAATATTATGGACTTATTTAAATTGTGTAATTTTTTGACCTCGCGCCGCGTTCTTTCTCAGGACAGTGAGCAGGAAAATATGCACGAGCGATATGTTGCCGCTATGCGTGGGGAATACCGCGACTGATGCAGGGCTGCACTGATAAAAACCGGCCAAGAGCGTGTCGCACACGCACGAAATAGGGTTCCGTAGCCATTACGAAAAAAATAAGTAATATTTTTCTAAGGATTTCGTATTTTATACGGAATCTTCCAAGTTTAGGTATATTTTATACCTTAGGCTGCTATTTACTCTTAAACTACTAATAATTCTCAAGCAAACTTAGCCGTTATTGTTTTTCTTGAAAGTTTGATATACCACTATCCTGATTTTTTTCAAATTTTTCCACCCAGCCCACCGGTTTAGATTTTAGAAGGGGGGGGGGGGGGACGCTCGATTTTAATGAAAATTTGCACTTTAAAGTTGATTATTTCGCAAACAAATCACTGAATCGAAAAATCGTCTTAGCAAACCCTTTGGTTTTAAAAGAGCTATCCAACGATACGCCACAAAGGGTTGGATAGAAAAAAAAACAGCCCCTAGACTTTACGTCTATGGGAGGTACCATAATTTTCCAAAAAAATAACAAAAAATGAACCGACTACAATTCCTTGAAAATATTTTACTAGCACTAGGTATCTACTAGCTCGAAGTCGGTGATTCAGCACGACCCAGCAGGATTTATTGAACCCACGTATGTGGGGTGGGTTCGTGATTGAAAAGCACTTTTAACACCGATGAATAAGAGTAGGATTTATTTTCACACTGTTACTTAACTTTACAAAACACTTAAAACAGTTCACGGTAATTTCGCACTCGAAAACTCACTTACAAGTCGCTTTGATTCTCTTCGATGTTATCGCTCGGTATCGCATTCGAAACTGTCTTCGCCGCAACCTCACCCGGCTTTTGTACCCCCGGTGAATCGGTCCACAAAGTTCGAGAACAGTCCAGCTAGGACGACATACCTACATCTCGAATGTTCCGGAAGCGAGTAGTGTCTGTCTCCTTCATGTGCTATCTCTCTCACACAGTTACTAGAATATTCCGGAAACAGGATCATCAGTCTGTTTCTCTCACACATAGGCTATCCTTGTCACACACCTTCTCGAATGTTCTCAGTATAGCTGTCTCTTTCTAATCGTGCTATCTCTTTCACTCCTATGGAAAATTTCGCCATATACTGAAATGTACTTCAGAGGCCCATAAGGGGTCCTGAAAACGCCTGAAAACGGGTTTTCAGGTTATGGCGTCATCGGATAGAGGGTGGCCTGAAACGGACTGAAAACATGTTTCAGGCGCCTGAAAACAACGGTAACTTGGTGAAATTTTGATAAACTAATATGTGATAGAGCATCCTCTGAAACGGCCTGAAACCGTATTCCAGCCTACTGAAAACGCCTCCAATGGGTCGAAAAGCACGATCAAAGTTTCCACCTAACCCACCGCCGTAACACTGCCCCTCCTAAGACATGCTCGTCCGAGCATCATTAGATCCATGGTATTTGGCCAACCGATCAACATGAACAATCTTACAGGGGCTACGCGCGTTACGCTGTATCCGGTATGTGACATCGTTGATCCTAGTGACTACTTTGTACGGCCCTTCCCAACTCGGTGATAATTTCGGGGACTTCCCTTTTTTCGCATAGGGTTATGTAGCCACACCAACGATCCTTCCTCAAATCTCGTCTGGTTAGACTTCCGGTCATATCTGGTCTTCATCTTTTCGCTGGCCTGCAGTCCGTGTTCACGAACATGATTGTGAACACCATCAATCCGGTTTCGCAGTTCACTTGCATATTCTGAAATCGTCTTTGGTGCATCTGGAGGTCGTCCTGTCAGTAGATCCGCAGGTAAACGCAATTCTCTTCCAAAATTAGCACACGCAGGTGTCACGGCCGTGCTTTCGTGAACTGCGGTCCGATATGACATTAAAAAGAGTGGAATATGCCTGTCCCAATCTTTTTGATGGCTGTCAACTACTTTGGCCAAATGTCGTTCCAGAGTCTGATTGAATCTCTCGACCATCCCGTCTGACTGTGGATGATAGGACGTAGTCCGAGTTTTATGAATTCCCATGACTCGGCAAGTCTCCTGAAACACCAGAGATTCAAAATTTCTTCCCTGATCGCTGTGGATCTCAAGAGGTACTCCATACCGACAAAATACTTCAGCCACTACAGTTTCCGCTATTGTGACTGCCTCTTGATTTGGAATGGCAAACACTTCAGGCCATTTGGTGAAATAGTCCATGACCACAAGGATGTACTTGTTTCCGCGGTCAGAGATCGGGAACGGGCCTGCGACGTCCAAAGCAATTCTTTCCCAAGGTGCCCCCACATTATAAACTTTAAGCGCACCTCTACTGCGTGTATGTGGCCCCTTGACCGACGAGCAGCTAGTACACTTCCTACACCAGTCTTCCACATCTTCCCGACAGTGTATCCAGTAAAAGCGTTGTCGAATCTTCATCAGAGTCCTTTTTACTCCTAGATGCCCGCCGGAAATGCCATCATGAAAGGATCTTAAAACATCGCTAACTCTCTTTCTTGGTACAACCACTTGAAGGTGAGCATCCTTCCCGTTCGCTGACTCCCATTTCCTACACAGTACGCCATTGTGCATAATCAGACTTTCCCATTGCGCCCAGTAGCTCTTGGTCACTGTACTCATCGGAGCTACCTCACACCACTTTGGTTTGGGCATTCCACCGTTAATCCAGTCGTAAATGGGTTTTATGTCACGATCTTCCTGTTGTGCTTCTTGCATGACTGCGTCACTCCACTCTTCGCTAACAGTGTCGGTCCTCAACATCTTCACGCAGTCCTTATCCTCTTGTCTTAAACAGTGTTTGCAGTCATCCGGACAAGGCCTTCGGGAGAGGGCATCTGCATTTCCATGTGACTTTCCACTTCGATGCTCGATGGAAAAGTCATATTCCTGCAGTTGTTCGATCCAGCGTGCCACCTGACCCTCGGGGTTCTTGAACTCTAACAACCACTTTAAAGCAGCATGGTCAGTCCTGATTCGGAACTTGCGTCCAAGCAAATATTTGCTGAAATGCTGCAAAGTTTTGACGACTGCCAGCAATTCTCTCCGAGTGACGCAGTAATTTCTCTCGGGTTTCGATAACGATTTACTGAAATAGGCTATCACAACTTCCTGATCTCCTTTGTTTTGTGACAAGACTCCTCCGATGCCAGTATTGCTTGCATCAGTGTCAACAACAAACTCGTTATCCGGGTCGGGATATTCCAAAATCGGTGTTTCACAAAGTCTCTGTTTGAGATCTGAGAAGGCTGCTGCACACTGATCATCCCAATTAAATGGTCGTTTCTCTTCCGTCAGCTGGTGCAAAGGCTTTGCTATATCCGAGAAGTTCTTCACAAATCGTCGATAGTACGAGCAAAGTCCTAAAAAGGCACGCACTGCTGTCTTGTCTTTCGGTGTTGGCCAGTCCTTAACTGCACTTATCTTCTCAGGGTCTGTCTGGATGCCTTCTGATGAAATTACATGTCCCAAGTAGTTAACCTTACGCTTGAAGAATGAGCATTTCTTCGGACTTAGTTTTAAATTTGCGTCACGCAACTTGGACAAAACTTGCTCCAGTTTCTTAAGGTGGTCATCAAAATTTTTACCTACAATTATGATGTCATCCAGATACACTAGGCAAGTATCACCTAGGAGGCCGGCAAGTATTTGCTCCATTAACCTCTCAAAAGTTGCCGGTGCATTGCACAACCCAAACGGCATAACATTAAACTGCCAAAGTCCTTTACCAGTTGAGAAGGCTGTTTTCTCTTTATCTTTGTCCTTGATTTCCACTTGCCAGTAGCCACTTTTTAAATCCAAGGTGGAAAACCATTTCATGCCGTTTAAAGTGTCCAAAGTGTCATCTATCCTCGGCAATGGATAACTGTCCTTCTTGGTCACGTCGTTGAGTCTACGATAGTCAACGCAAAATCTCATAGTTCCATCCTTCTTTTTCACCAAGACTACTGGAGAACACCAAGGGCTGGTCGACGGTTCTATTACTTTGTCCCTCCTCATTTCCTTTATCATGTCTTCGACTTCTTTTTCTCGAGCTACTGGAACTCGCCGAGGTCGCTGTCGAATAGGCATGACATCTCCAGTGTCGATCTCGTGCTGCACTACTCCAGTTCTCCCGATATCACTGTCATGTGCAGAGAAGACACTCCTATAGCGCTTTAGTAGATTACGCGCCTTTAGAAGTTCTTCCTCCGTGAGATCATTCTCGCAGTTTTCCAATAATTTTCCAATATCCACAACTTCTTCTTGCAACTTGTTCTCGCTTGGCCATGGCAACTCCGTATCCAAGAGATTGCCTCGCATGTCCCCATAAGGGTTCCTTTACTTAGGACGTGTTGAGTGTCACTTAAATTAAGAACCCTTATAAATGCTGCAGATGACGTCATTACCACTGTGCGAGCTGGTATCCACGGCTTACTGCCAGCTATTTTCTCTATTAACACGCAGGAATGAGATCCTTGTCTCATACCATATGGCAACTTCACTGGAACTAGGGCTTGCGATCTCGGTTGAAGTGTAGTCCTTCTAGCGCAGAAGACATGTCCACCCACTTCACCCTCCATAGGAACTTCATAAGCCCCAAATTTCAGCACGCCGCCTTTTAAGTCGATCTTACATTCGTACTTCCTCATAAAATCTAGACCAATAATACAGTCGTCTACGATGTCAGCAATGATGACTTTGTGCCAGTACTTCTTTTCTCCAATCTTTACTGACACTTCTTGCTCCCCTTGGACGGAAATGTACTGGCCGGTAGCCGTTTGCAGCTGAAGATGCATTGGTCGGACTAGATGATCTCTGATCAGGTGTTTTAGCAGTCGAGAACTGATCACAGTCCGAGAAGCTCCGGTGTCGATAGTAAGGTGACATGGTACTCCACCAATTTCTCCTTTGACAGCCAGACTGTTCCCGTCGTTCGCCTGGGAGATCATAACTGGGACATTTTGACCACCAGCCAGCACTCGTCCCATAGTCCTGGCTTTTACTCGTTTCCCTGCTGCTGCCGCTCTGGGCTACCAGAGCTTGCTGGCCTCTCCATTTGGTCCGAGTCTCGTCGCCTCCAATATCTTTTCGGGCAGCCAGATTGCATGTGTCCTCGTTCCCCGCAGTTGTAACATCGAGGTCCCGTTTCTCGAGGTGGAGCAATCGGCTCCCTGACAGCAACTTCGCGCACCCTGAAGGATCTTGTTGGGTCCTGACGTACAGCTTCCACCTCGAGGGCATGGGCAAGCGCATCCTTCAAACTCCCATGGTGACCCAGTCGTACAGCAGCCCTCACTTCAAAGTCTCGAATCCCATCTATGAATGTCTGCACTAGCATTCCATCCGTAAAAGAGGATGAATCTTGGTATGCTTTTTGGACCAGTTTCTCTATTTCTAGGGCCCACTTTTGTAATGACTCATTACGACCCTGGGTCCTATCCTTCAGTTGAGCTCTGTAGACGTGCTCTAGATGACTGTCACCGAAGCGTGCTTCTAAAGCTTCAAGGAGACGGTCGTATGTCTTATTCCTTCCCCAACGTTTCCAAGACACTGAGAGCTTCATCCCGTAGCGCCAAACTCAGTGCCGTTTTTGCATAATCCTTGCTCCAGCCATTCGTTTCGGCAACCAACTCGAATTGGTGCTTGTATGCGGCCCATGAAGAGGTACCATCAAATGGAGGTATTTTAACTTTTCACCTGTGGCTGGTGCACCCGATAAACTAGTGGTGCCGTTGGCCACTTTAATCTCCAACTTCTGGAGGCGATTCTCGTGGCCTTCTACCTTTTCGTTGACACCGTTGAGGCGCTTTCGTGATTTTCGACTTTAATGTCAACTGCCACAATTTTATCCTGGACCTCAGCCATCTCCTTTTTCCATTCTGCGGTTGCGTCGTGTACCTCACGGAGGAGTTAAACTGGTTCTTTTGTTCCTCCTGTAGAATCCTAGCTTGTTCCTCCTGCTTTCCTAGCATGTTCCTCCTTGCCTTCTAGCTTGTTCCTCCTGCCTTCTAGCTTGTTCCTCCTGCCTTCTAGCTTGTTCTTTCAGGAGGACCAGAATCGCGTTGACGTCTATTTCCGGCTTTGGGGATACTGCCGCCGCTGTATCTGACGCTGCGGCGGTGTCTGTAGGGTCCCCAGCTGCGGCGCGGCTTCGGGTCTGCATCCTCTCCTTCTCTTCTTCTCGCGGAGTAAGCGGCATTTTCAATCCCACTTCTGACACCAAATGTTACGTTCGTGGGGTGGGTTCGTGATTGAAAAGCACTTTTAACACCGATGAATAAGAGTAGGATTTATTTTCACACTGTTACTTAACTTTACAAAACACTTAAAACAGTTCACAGTAATTTCGCACTCTAAAACTCACTTACAAGTCGCTTTGATTCTCTTCGATGTTTATCGCTCGGTATCGCATTCGAAACTGTCCTCCGCCGCAACCTCACCCGGCTTATATACCCCCGGTGAATCGGTCCACAAAGTTCGAGAACAGTCCAGCTAGGACGTCATACCTACATCTCGAATGTTCCGGAAACGAGTAGAGTGTCTGTCTCTTTCATGTGCTATCTCTCTCACACAGTTACTAGAATATTCCGGAAACAGGATCATCAGTCTGTTTCTCTCACACATATAGGCTATCCTTGTCACACACCTTCTCGAATGTTCTCAGTATAGCTGTCTCTTTCTAATCGTGCTATCTCTTTCACTCCTATGGAAAATTTCGCCATATACTTGAAATGTACTTCAGGCCCATAAGGGGTCCTGAAAACGCCTGAAAACGGGTTTTCAGGTTATGGCGTCATCGGATAGAGGGTGGCCTGAAACGGACTGAAAACATGTTTCAGGCGCCTGAAAACAACGGTAACTTGGGTGAAATTTTGATAAACTAATATGTGATAGAGCATCCTCTGAAACGGCCTGAAACCGTATTCCAGCCTACTGAAAACGCCTCCAATGTGTCGAAAAGCACGATCAAAGTTTCCACCTAACCCACCGCCGTAACAGTATTTATGTTAGGTAAGGTAGACGAACTATTGTTTCATTCCTGCTGGCTCGTGCTAGGCACCGACTTCGAGCTAGTAGGTACCTAGTGCTAGAAAAATATTTCGAAGGAATTTGTAGTCGGTTCCATTTTTTGTTATTTTTTTATTGTTTTTTGTTAATTATCTTGATTACTGCACGGGTAACTTAAGAACAATTGAACGGTTCGCAAAAGTAACTGTAGACTGTAAATTAAAAACACGTTGCTTTGGTTATATATATTAGGTACTCAGTTCTTCTGAATCGATATGGAAATATAGTCCTTCTAAAGATGGAAGGAAAAAGCTTGAGGAAGGTTGACTTTGATTACGAGATATCGATAAAGGACATGTTTAAACCTGCTGTAATATAAAATGAAAATTTAAATAGGCAAATCAAGACTTATTGAGTTACAGACGCGATTTTTCCCAAGTTAGCCTTATAATTGTGAGTCATTGGGTGACGATGCCTTATTCTAAAGTAACGGTCCGCAAGGTCGCGGCGTCACCCAATTCGGCTGATCATCACGTGCCGTAACAGTTATCCGACGGAAACAATATGAAAGCTATGTTTTAGCAACGAGGACGTAGGTATACCTTCCTATATATGTTGCAGTTCTTTCTGCGCTTCGTGCAAAGTATATATGTACTTTTATAAGTTACTTATAAGACGAGGTAGGTATGACTGGACTTGTTACGCTGGTGCAGCCGTCGTTTATAACACGCCGTGGCACTTATGCATCAGGAAACGAATTAAATAATTCGGGTCTCCGTTTGAACATATTTTAATAGGAGTGCCTAAGTACTCGTAAATGAATGAGTTTTTTTTCCTATTAAGTGAATATTGCACTTTGAATGAAAATGAAATGAAAAAATGAAACCATCGTTTGAAACGGAGACTGCATTCTTGATCGAGCAGCCACCTAATCAAGAGTCACTTAAGGCTTTGAGTTAAATTGCGAATTATTAGTGTTTTAATAGTAGTTTATGTCACTTACATAATGAAGGGCATTAAAACACGAGTGTGGGTTTAGAAAACGAGCTGACAGGCGAGTTTCATAATAACATCACACAAGTGTGCCTATTTATGTACAGTTAAGTAGGTACATCAATTGCTTTATCTACACACATTATAAATTCTCTATGATGTGTTCAGGAACCGCATGTTACGACCGGCATTGAAGCCTAATTAACCTGAGCTTCTAGCAGTAGGGTAGGAATTAAGTATTTAAAAAAAAAGTCCCTAATGGTCATATCGTTCGATATCAAGTAATGTGCAAAATTTGTAAAAATTGTTTGCAATTTGACTTTTCATTTCGAATAAAACGTCATATCGACTGATAAGTATTAGAATTGAGGTCAATTCAAATGGATTTTTTTTCAGAGATGTTCTACATTTGAATGTCATAATAACACCGAAATCGATGTTATTATGAAGCAATAATAACATTTTCACAGATAAGAAAATTATTGTAAAACGCAGTTTATCTTTATGCTGGTCGTACCTAATTTGCGGTTTTTGAACGCATAGAGGTTTTATGATATGAGTGTAGATACATGAATATAGACCGCGTAGTGTATGAACAAGACACAAGCACAAAACTCTTCTCCATGTTTGTATCGTGTTGTTTTGAAAATAAATATTATGGACTTATAAAATTGCATCTTGAACCTTTTTCAACCGAAGTTACTTACGAAAGTTACGAATCGTGCGGTAGGTAGCTTATCAATGATAACCCAAGCCTTAATTGAATAAAGATTGGCTTTATCAGTAAATCACATGTTCAGCCATTTCTATCATGTCAACAGAGCTGTACCTACCTAAGAGGGCTCAAGTTGGTGACCAACGTTTGACTGTACATACCTACTCGAAGCGGTATACCTATGCTTCGACAGGTAAGTAAATAACGCTATTTACAAAATATATAGGTACAGTCAACCAGTCTGATTCTTATGCCACCACAAATCTTGTCGTAGCGACATTATACGTTATTCGATAACCACTGTCACAGAGAATTGAAATGATTTAACAAGGTTCCATAGTGGCCCAGGAATCATTGGTTGACTGTACTTAAATATTTATTACGTGATTAAGATCCGTGAAAAACTACCTACAGATGTAGTGTATAATGTTTCTCCATCGTATTTTGTCTGAAAAGTTCGTATTTATCTTGCTTTCTGAACTATCTTACTGAAGTTTAATGAAGTTAATTGAGAAAAAAAGGTCAAAAAGAACTCATCCGACAAAATACGGTGGAAAAACATTATTCAATAGATCTGTACCAGTTATGCGAAAGTTAACGAAAATAAAACCAATAAAAATAAACGTGTTGGGCACTGGAGACGTCGCTTAGTTTGTGTGCCGTTTAGCGTTTCCCGCGCGAGGCGGAGGCGTGCCGGCGCCCGCGCAGCCGCCCCCTCGCCGGGCGGGCCGCCGCGCGCCACACCCCCCGGCCCGCGCGTTACTGAAATGCCTGCAGGGCTACTACGAAACACGAAACTGGAAGTTCGTGTCATGCGGTCCCTCTCGCTCTCGTATTAAATAGTATAAGTGTCAGAGGGACCGCACGACACAAACTTCGAGTTTCGAGTTTCGTAGTAGCCCTGCTGTACTTGCCTGTACTAACTGTATGCGGAGCGCGGTAAACTGAATAGGTATACGCAAACATCTCTTCCTCTTAATTTATTTGTTACATTTATTACTTAGTCTCTTAATGCACTTGGAATCGCGATCGTTTTCACCAATTCTTTTTGTCACGCAGTATAACACGAGGGCAGAAAGAGATGAGGAATGCGATTGCGAACGTCAGCGCGTAAAACAAGATGGCCTCTGGTTAGCAAATCGTCACTACCTACTTTTATAAAACTCGTAGGTCAAAATCGATAATTTTTCTGGGTGCACCTTATAAACATTATTTTTAAGGGCAATTTTGTTGACGTATTGATTTAAGATACAAGATTTTTTTTAAAAGTACTTAGTGACGGAATTTAGTTTAAAGTTCCTACTCTTTCATGATTACATATCATTTTCATTAGCAGCGAAAACTTTAATAGAGTTTTGATGTAGGTAGTTACCTAGCAAGACCTACAATATCACCTACTGGGTATACTCGTGTTGTGTACCTACCTATATTTAGGGACACTAGCTACCTACCCCGTAATTACATGAAACATTAAACAGGAGTGTTCGGTACTAATACTTAACTCACACGACGAAAAAAACTAAAAGAAATTTAATCTCCCCAATTAGGTACACACCCCTACGAAACGCTGGTTTGTAAGTAACCGAGTTCGTTTAAGGTTCAAATCGCTCTTGTTGGAAACAACGATGTTCAACTATCTGGATTCAGAACCTTCCTATACATACCTATTTTTCTTTTTACACACACACACACACACACACACACACACACACACACACACACACACACACACACACACACACACACACACACACACACAAACATCACGCCTGTGCTCTCAAATGGGGTAAGCAGAGCACACGAAACGTTACCGTTTCGGAGCCACTTTTAGCACTTTTAGGTTTAAAGTTTGACAAAAACGGCAACTAAGGAAAAGTTAAGGTATACCGTAGGCGACAGGCTAGCAACCTGTCACTACTGTACTCTTTTTAACATGTTAAATGACTTGACGATGATGTTGAGGCGCAGAAATCTTATCAGTTCGCTTATCTATCTATCTTTGATTTCGTGCATGGTCACATCTGCCAATAGTCTCCGACATCTTTGCACGGCTACGTTTATGAAATGCCAAGTCACAGGCGGTGTATTTCACAACATAACTAAGTAGTTATTACGCCACGCGTGGGGCGGTAAGCAAATTAGTCGAATTTCAAGTACACGTGAACCTTGTTCCGCAGCCTTACTAGGAGACCAGAATTAATAAAGCTAACGCTGAACTGAGCATCCAAACATCAAATAAGACAAGTAGGTAAGTATACATACCTGCAGAGGCAATCGAACCATACGTGAAACATGTCTGTATTACGATCATTATTTTCCCTAGCAATTGAAACGTAATTCGGCGTCGTTCGCTAGACAATGACATGTTGATTGTAGATGAACAGATTATGAATAGTGGGTATATGAGAGCAATTTGTGTGAGGGGGATGTAGGGCATTGAATGGGGCGGGGGAGGGGCGCCCTTGAACTTGCCATGGCCTAGCTTAAGTCCGAGTTGTGGCTGTCACCACGGCGGCCCACGCTCGCCGGGCGGTACCGAGTAACGCCCTGTTTATAGCAATTATAGTGGGCCCATGTTTGTGCTTCCGTGTATTTTGCGGTCAGCTGAAGCCACTCGCCATAGCGAGGGCCGCGTGAGCACACACGCTCCGTAAGGCACCTAAGACGGGTCGTAGCTAACGTGCCCCCGAACTTGTGCAAACATATTATGGGACTTCTCCCTTCACCTTAAAAAATAGTAAATAAATAAAATCTATGAACCGTCTTACTCGGTAAGCGGGGCTTGATGTGACAGTCTATAATAGCTCATGGAAAGGAACACTAAGAATATTTCATACATGCCTAATAATTTAAAAAAAATAAGATGGACTGTCACCTTAATGTAGAAGCCTAAAATGTCCTACTTACCTACAATAAGTTATCTGACTTTCGTGAACCGAAAGTACCTAAAGTTTTTATGTTTTATTTATTTGAAATCGATGAAAACATCCCGTCTAAGAGTGATATGAGGCGATGTGTGCTGGAGTCTGGTCGCGTGGCGACGGGGTGAACGCGGGCGCGCGCGGGCGGCGGCCGCTACGTCTGCTACGGCGTAGCGCAGCTACGGCTACGACGCAACTTACGATCAACCTCATTATCCCATTTAAATTATGTCAATTATTCCACATGTAATAACATTATGTCATCATTACTCATTACCTCCGTTTGTGGATTAAATTATTTCGTCGAAAACTTGAAACGATGTTGAGCGGAAAGGGCGAATATTTACTTATGAAAATTAGAATTACAGACTTAATTTATTTCTGTTTTTTTTCTATTGAATTTGAAATTAATACAATTTTCAAATAATCAATAACAAAAAATGATTATCATCTCTACGTTTGAGAGGCTACGGGCGGCCGCTACGCCGTAGAGGCGGCGCCCGCGCAGCCCCGCCTGCAAACTCGTTCATTGTGTACACAATTAAATAGGCCTAACTCGCTATTAGCTCAGTGACGTTTGTTTGATTATTACCTATATTATTTTTAAAAGGTGATTTGCGATGGAATTTGGAGGGTGAATTTTCTATTCCAGGACCCTCTAGCTTGAGCTAGTTACGCCAATACTTATAGTCTCAAGTAGCGAGAGTAAAACGCAATGTTTAATGTCAAGAGATTGAAAAGTAACCGATTTATTTATTTACTTTAAAGTGGCTTACGCGAAATGAGTACAGCCTAGAACATTTTCCAGAAATGTATACCTCCGAAGCATTTTACATTTCTTCCGCAAAGAGTAGCACTACTTGTGATGCAGTGTTTTAAAACGCTTGCAGTGCATATATGTAAATACCAGTTTACAGCGTAGAATTAAAATAAACAGAAAATGATAATTTCTTTATTTTTACTTAAAAGTGTATCAGTTTGAAATTAACATGAAGTCATAAGTTGGTACCTAATGTTTGAAATTCTCAGAAATACATGATAGCTCCCATGATAGCATAGTAGCTCCCACGCGGGCACAGCGCGAATGGGAACTTCACACACTCCATTGAATTGCTTCGCTGGTGTGTACAAGTTTCTTCACAATGTTTTCAAACGAGCTAGTGTGTCACCTGATGTGAGTGAGTACACCATAGACACCCGCAACATTAGAGGATTGAAGTTGGTTGGCAGCCTGGAGAGCTAAAATAGACCTATATATTTTCGGCCGCTAATTCATTGGATTCATTGTTTTTTTTTTCATTCATTGCATGGCGACAAGATCGAGAGCAATAAGGTGACACATTTTCAATCTACAGCCAAACAAAATTTAAGTAGATAAATAATACCAAAGATGTATTGAACCCTAGCTCAGTGTTATATTAGCCTTAGATACAAGCCTGTTGGAAAGTGGTCATGGCCTGTAGGGCAGAGTCTCCTTGGGAAGTGGTATGAAGGGCGGCGGAGCCCCGAGGGCCGGCGCCCCGTGGCGCCTCTAACCCGGCCCTGCGTCTCCACAGATCATACATGTAGGTAATTTACTTGTGTGGTATACTAATAAACCTGATTATTTTAACTAAAATAGGTGTAGGTAGTTGTAGACTAGGTATAGAGACGAAATATTTTACAAATGTAAAACACTAACTAAAGTTTAGCTGGCGGTTGAAGTTATTACAATTATATCTTTCAAATGAAAAATTAAAGTGAAATGAATAAATGAATATTGGACTTATCTACGTCAGGAATGAAGTCGCATACTTATTTGTTTGTTTGCTTCAAACCTTGCAATATTTGCTCCACTTCCACTTAGTGGTCAGTACCACTACCATGAGTTTACAATGACCCGTACTCGATAGCGACGGCGTAAATTACTTGTATGGAGAATTGTGCAGCGCCTCTACAAATAATTTACGCCGTCGCTATCGAGTAGGTCTGCACTGTAAACTCATGGTAGTGGTACAGATTGAGTTGAAATTTGGTGTAATACATGTTGTAAGTGAGATGATAATGCAAGTACGGTCAACAAACAGTATACTCAGTCAGAAAGAACAGCTTTTATTAAAAATGACTTTTTGTCACAAACTTATTATGATTTATTATTCTTCGTCTTCCTTCGTTCGTATCTTGCTTTCAGCCGCGGCTATGGCTGTAGTTCAAATAATTTGAGAAATTACAAAATACTTTCTTTTTAGCCCAAACCCAAAGACCAAGAAAGCTGACATTTTGCATAATGCAGGTTCCGTTTTAAATAAAAAAATCAGTAAGTATAACTTTTTTCTAAATTCCTACGGAATATAGAGTTGTAATTATAACATAACAGTACAAAACTAAAACCACAACATTACTCAATGACGTTTTTTTTATTTGTAACTCGTTTTAACCAAACTAAGCGCAGAGAAAACACAATACGAATTGGCAATCGGTACGAGGGATGCTTTAAGGCGGGGTTCGCGGAGCCATGCCAAGTAGTTTAGAGTAAATTATCGTAGTATATAGGCGTGCCGCGGAGGCACACAAGCGAGGCAATTAGGCGGTGGCGGCGCCGGCGCCGCGGCGGGAGGGATGTACCTGGGAATATAGTAGTCGTTGTGGATACAACCTGCGAAGCCCCGTACGTACTACACTGTCTCTTACTAATGAAAACAAATAGAATGATCACCCGGCATTCACCCGCCTCTACTAAAATACAAAAGTTCTGTACAAGATGTTAAAATCAATCTTGAATAAGTATTTTAGGGGATTGTTGGTTTAGTTTAAGTGTTTACTTAGTTATGCTTGTAATTGTTTTTTTAAGCTTTTTTATTGTGGTTGGTGGACCATACTTGACCATACCATAAAATGGTCGATGTAAGTACGGCGTCAAAAGCGTGACTAAGCTTTAAATCAAAAATTCCGACAAAACGGCTTTCGGAAGAGACGTGTTTGGTCAACCTAAATCTAGCGATTTGCTGTAAAGGTCACAGCTCATTAGAGCCACCCGGCACCCGAGCAGCACCGCCTCGACTTTCAGCGTCCACTCGTTGTCGACAGGTGGTCCACGACTGGAAGCCGCGTTGACAACGAGTGGTCCACGTAATTCCTAGTAGTCACTATGGCGGCGAGTAGCGGACTGTCAACGAGTGGTCCACTCGCCGTCCACGCGTGGTAACCTCGTGATTCTGTTCATATTATTTATGAAGAATACTAACCGCTCGAGGCGAGGCGGTGCTGGGCGGGTGCCGGGTGGCTGTAATGAGCTGTGACCTTAATATTGCAAGTTAATTTCAGCTCATCTCGGCTTGTATACGTTACTTTATAGGGCACAGGCATAGTTCCTACGTAATCAGAGCAGACTGTGGTAACTTCAAACACGCCATTGCATCGGATCTCTTGTGAGTGTGTGCGTGCAGGCTATCACAATGTGTTCATCCACCGTAAAGTACGTAAAGCGCCTGTTAATTAAACAAAATAAATAAATATCATAGGACATTTGTCACCAATTGACCAAGTCTCAAACTACGCAAAGCTTGTACTATGGATACTAGGCAATGGATAAACATACTTATATTGATAAAAACATACTTAAATACATATTAAACATCCAAGACCCGAGAGCAAACATTCGTATTATTCATACAAATATCTGCCCCGGCCGGGAATCGAACCCGGGAACTCAAGCTTCGTAGTTAGTAGTTAGCGTTCTCTAACCACTTGGCCATACGGTCGTCGAAAATAAATTCAGAAAAACGGAGAGATTCGAGCTCAGGCTTGACCCCACAGCCCTCTGCTTGAGAGGCTGCAGGTCACATCACTAGGCCACCACGGCTTCTCACGAAATCTATTATAAAGCGCAGTCGTGTTAGTTACACCATTTATAACTCAAGAAACGGCTGTACCGATTGGCGAAAATTGGTGGGGAGGTAGCTTAGAACCAGGAGACGGACATAGGCTACTTTTTAATCCGAATTTCCCACGGGATAGGGA
>NC_133479.1:20085644-20137995 GCF_025370935.1 Choristoneura fumiferana | reverse complement strand
TTATAACATATCACAACTATAATTTGCAAATATGTATATACGCGTTATAGAGCGACTCGTTATAATTATTAGTTTATAACCATACAAATGAATGTCAGATCACATATGTATACTTATATTTGGTTTTACATTGTAATTTATGTACCTAGGTAAAAAAATAATAATAATAGGAATGGAAGTTGTATTCGTTTTAAGTACCTGCAGATCGTCAATTGAATGTCATTGTGGGTATTTTGTATTTTATTAATATTATTTTTAAGACAACGCATATGACTATTTGATTCTTCAGCCACCAGAATCTAGTCACCATGATATTTATAAAAAAAAATAGCATTGCCATATTATACCAATGAAATTATGTTTGAAAGTTTTTTGGTGGTCCAGGAATTAAATTGGCTAACTGTAGCAATACAGATGATTACAAGTGAAGCTTCCAGGTAGGTACATCCATCATCACATTGGTTCTTCGTTTAAATAAGGAGCCTGACCATCCGCAAGTAACACAGAGGGTCTACTCCGAAATTCCAAAATCGAAGTTCATATGGTACCGTTCCTCTCACTCTAGTAATTAAATAGTATAAGCTTCAGAGAGACGGAACGACTCGAACTTCGATTTTATATTTTCGTAGTAGCCCTGCTGATGTTGATCGCTGACGCGTGTATGTTGTGGACGAGTTAAAAGCTTCTCTCTCTTTCTGTCTTAGCAGCCATTAGAGTTTTGTTCTAGCATGTCGGTTCTTGCGATAAATCCTCCCCGCGCGGTGCGTCACGCGCGGGGACTGAACTGACCCGCGCAACCCTTGAGGCAGGTCGCGTCTGATATCAGCGCTTCATCACACAAGGCCCTTGCGATTACAGATAATATTAAACCCCCTTGCGAAAAAACGGGCACCTATGGTTTTTGTATTTTATGTGCATGAAAGCTTACTTTCTAAGCTTCAATGCCTAAAATCTGAAAAACCATAGGTGCCCTATTTTTTTGCAAGAGGGTTTTTACCACGTGTCTCTATCCTCAGGACAAAGATGTAGAACATGTCGATTAAGGTTTTTTTTAATAAGAATAAGAATGGTTTATTGGCTGATAAAATAGATACACATACAGAATCACAGAAATATGCACATCCATGCCTATTATATGCCAAAAAACCAAATCAATAAAATCACCAATCAACCAAAATAATTATGTACCATCAGCCAAATATGTGTTCTACCACCCTAAAGTTGATAATCGTTTGCATTTGTAAAAAAAAAAATGACAATAGACGTGTCTGTCAACTGGATGCTGTTTTGCAATAGGTACAGAGTAGTGAATGAATGAAAGATTTATTAGAAACACACAATGCAACATTTTGTTTTTTTTTAGTGATGTAACGAATATTCGCATTCGCGAATATTCGCATATTTCTGCATATTCGCATTGGCATTCGCATTCGCAAAACATTCGTAGAAATTGCGAATGCGAATGCCAATGCGAATATGCAAAAAATATGCGAATATTCGCAAAATTTCTACGAATGTTTTGCGAATATCAATATCAGTAAAACATACAATTATTAGATAACGGATAGGTTAATAAAATCAAAATACGTTCATTTCTTATGTTTTTTATACAAAAAAAATACTTAATCTCGTAATCACATTATCAGTCAAGCGTTCGTATAAACTGGGTAATTCTCGGAACAAAGTACAAACGGAACGCACTTCGTTCGAACGAGACTGCCATAGACAATTTGGCGCCAAAACGAAATACTGAATATTCGCATTCGCATCGCGAATGTTCAAAAAATGACATTCGCTACATCACTAGTACAGAGTCAACTTACTGTCATTTTGCAATACAATACACAAACAAAACAGCATCCAACTGGAAGGTTCGACTTTAGCGACATATTCATTTGATAGGCACTTGTTTAACAATGTATATGTCGGCGGCCGATCGTAAAATCCGTCAGATCACGAAATTCCTAGGCATATCGTGAAATGCCGCCATTTCATGAATTGGCTAAGGGACATCCGCCATATCGTTTCAAAACTCACCGTTTAACATTTGCCTAGTGACTTGTAGCAGATCATGGAATTCCTAGGCATATCATGAAACGACGCCATTTTCATGATTTTGGCCAGTTTAGGCAGATCAGGAAATTCTAGGCTTATCATGAAATTTTTTTTTTTTTTTTTATTCGATTGGATGGCAAACGAGCAAGTGGGTCTCCTGATGGTAAGAGATACCACCGCCCATAGACACTTGCAACACCAGGGGGATTGCAGATGCGTTTGCCAAACCTAGAGGCCTAAGATGGTATACCTCAAGTGCCAGTAATTTCACCGGCTGTGATACTCTCCACGCCGAAACACAACGTGCAAGCACTGCTGCTTCACGGCAGGATTAACGAGGCAAGATGGTGTAGCAATCCGGGCGGACCTTGCACAAGTCCTAGCCACCTGCAAATATCAGTGCCGCCATATCAGTTCTGGCAATTACGCCGGCGCTGCCGCGGCACGCTCGCTTCGCTCGCTCGGCTCGTGCGTATCGTAATCAACAATTTAACGCTAACCACTCCTCGCTTCGCTCGTTCGTACCTAAATTTTTCTTCTTTTCGGCATATCACGATTGCCCGGTAGTATAGAACTAAGACTATCGACGAATGCGTTGCTTAATCGATCTAAAACAAAATACTAATTCCAAACTACGGCAGCGCGTTCCATGGTTTTTTCACATTGTGCACAGAAACAGAATCCTTTTCATTTCGCATAAAAGAAGGGAATTTCGTGATCTGGCGGATTTTTTACGATCGGCCGTGTAACAATATAGACCGGAGGCCTTATTGCTTAACGTTTTAGTCGCTCGCGATCGCAACATTCGCAATCAAACGACAGTTTTTGTATGAGAAATCTGTCATTTAGATATTTGGCTGATGGTACAAAAGCCTTATGAAGTCTTGGTATGCCAAACGCGGAGAAATGACTGATTTACAATTTAATACTTCAGAACAGCCTAGGCTATACCTACATAATAAAATAATGTTTTTTTTTTATAATCAAAGCATTTACAATAGTATTTAGAACATTCCTGAAAAATAACTCTGCTCGGGATTTTGATCATTGTCCAGAGAGTAGAGACTATGTTGTGATACATACAATCCATTTGCATTTGCGGCTTTAGTTAAAGATGATTTTTGAAATAATATCTGTGAAAATAACAGTTACCATCCCAGCCTATATACGTCCCACTGCTGGGCTCAGGCCTCCTCTCAGAACAAGAGGGCTTGAGCCGTAGTTCCCACGCGGGCCCAGTGCGGATTGGGAACTTCACACGCACCATTGAATTGCTTCGCAGGTTTGTGCAGGTTGCCTCATGATGTTTTCCTTCACCGCTAAGCTCGTGGTAAATTTCAATTGTAATTCCGCACATGAATTTCGAAAAACTCAGAGGTGCGAGCCGAGGTTTGAACCTACGACCCTCTGCATGAGAGGCGATAGGTCAAACCACTAGGCCACCACGACCACGGCTTCCAAATATTCACTTATTTATTAAAGATCAACTATGTAACCAAATTATAATGTAGAGCTCCAATGCTCTAGTTACTCGTATTGTAACTTCATAGCATTTTTTTATCATTTTCGAGAGGTATTTTCACAAATATTTATTTCAGTAATCGGTCTTCTAGCTTGTTTCGTGTAGTCTCGAAGTCTAAATCAAACGTTTAAGCGCATAATGCTACTAATAACAACTCAGGCATCAAGCACAAATATACCTAATATGTATAGTGTTTATTATTATCAGAGAGAAATGGACACGCAGTTTTGTAGGTGTTTGTGATTGTACCAAAAGGTTTCAACAAGTCTTCGAAACACCAACTGTATTTGTGCCAAAAAAAGGAAGTTCTCTAATTATGTCGTATACCTGCGCCTGCGCCGCCGTCTCGGGTTCATTGGCAGATCGCAGCAAGTTCGGACCTGCGGCGCCGCGTCGGCTCCACGACCCTGACAGGTTTTAACCGAACTTCGTATTGTTACTTTCTCTTTCTAAATTCACTTTCTGTATGGACTCCAAGGGCCGTCTTTCAAACCCTTAGATCGATTGTCGCATTTGCAAGAACTGTCGGACATTGGGCCATATAATGTTATTTTTTACATGTCATATATGTTTACTAATTTTTGTTGTTACTGTTGCATTGCACTAAAGTTAATGTTAACAATGAAGACTCTATTCTTGCTAGGACTTATTTTCCTCTAAATGGTGACCAAAGCCATCTTAGTGGGGTTTACCCTGTGACTCAATATGCATCAATGACTTTCTGTAACATTATAGTGTTCACTATACGTATTCCATTCATGAACGAATTCTCAGAAGAAATGTACCGAACAGTCTTAATGTGTGGTAGTTACTAACTACTTTATCACATGTGCTACGTTATGATTAATATCTGTGACGCGTTCATTCATAAATGTAGCTAAATGGGTACTCGTGTGAAGTACGTTACGTATTTAATAGTTCATTGTTAACGTGCGTTGCGCCGAATTGGGGTGTTACCGGCACTAGGTCAATAAACTTCACAAGGAGATTTATACAGCCTGTGTTTTTGTTATGTCTGCATAAACATACTTTCGTATAAAAATATTAATCATCATCCCAGCCTATATACGTCCCACTGCTGGGCACAGGCCTCCTCTCAGAACAAGAGGGCTTGGGCCATAGTTCCCACGCGGGCCCAGTGCGGATTGGGAACTTCACACGCACCATTGAATTGCTTCGCAGGTTTGTGCAGGTTTCCTCACGATGTTTTCCTTCACCGCAAAGCTCGTGGTAAATTTCAAATGTAATTCCGCACATGAATTTCGAAAAACTCAGAGGTGCGAGCCGGGGTTTGAACCCACGACCCTCTGTTTTAGAGGCGATAGGTCAAACCACTAGGCCACCACGGCTATAAAAATATTAATAACGATCCTAAACTTAAAATGTATTGCATGTAAATGTATTGTATGTATTGCGATATCACTTCATAACACTACAACACTTAGTTACTGCCTACACTTGATTTCTATTAGTTTGTAGAAAAAATACATGCTGTAATGTAAATTTATTAAATGTTGGTAAGGTACTAATTATTATAAGTTAACAATTGAACTCAGTTCCATAAAATGAATGCGAGCAGTTTGTGATGTAACGCACTGCAGGTCATCGACCTCTTTTTTTATAATATCAAACTGCTTTAATATTTCTAGGTTTTTATGCACGTAATGGACACACTGCACAAGAGAGTGATTCAATTCAAACTATAAAATGCTGTTCCGACCGAAACTGTTAACTTTCAGTAAATAATCTGAGCGTGTAGTGGCTGACTGGCTCGATGTTATTATACGCAAATTAAAACCTTATAAATACTGATGAAAGTGCTGGCCAACATCAATACTCTAAATTGCCTCGTGCCTGTGTTAAATAACGCGTAGTGAACAGTTTAATCTCTTAAAAATTCTACGTATCTCTGTAACATATAAATTATCAGCCTTATTCATAAAAAACCCTTAATTGAGGTTTGATCGGTCTGTTACTTAGCAGACTGATTAAGCTTGTTAGACGGTTGTCAAGAAGTATGATTCATAAACGCTTGCTAGCAGTCTGCTAGTTGTTGAGCTGCTGATAGACGGATTAGACGCGTTATGTTGGCCACCTGACAAATCAAAGACAAAAAATGGCCTCATCGATAATTAAAAAAATAATTGACAGCAGTGACAGCAAATTAGCAGGAAGAAAAGCAAGATGTTTGTTTCCCGCCATTTGCGATCCGCATGTTTATGTTTAAGTGCAAAAAGCTGTAATTATGTTTATCATCCTAATTTTATTTTTCTCATATTTATTGTTAGTAAAGTAGTAAAGTAGCAGTAATTTTAGAGGATTTTAAAATACAAATTCCTGAAAATAAATTTTCCTTTTTTTTTTTAATCTTTGCGTAACTTCACCCTTCACTAAAAATATCTTCGGTATGGTTTTTTGCTCTTGTCAAAGTCAGCTGTTCAAACTTGTGGCGGCCACTTTGTGACTTAGCAGGGAGATAAAGGAGGGTCTACGGTCCTCTAACTTTAGCAGAGCTTTGATCGACTGATTAGCGCTAACAGACGTTTATGAATCATGTTTTTTAGCATCGGGCCTTCAAGGAGCCTTCAAGAAGGCACTAACTTTTTATGAATAAGGCTGTTAGTATTTAGTTTTAGCATTTAGTTTAGGCATACGCTTATATATGTAATGTAAACTGTTATTGTAACTATGAGATAATAAATTATTATTATAAATTAGAACTGTATTTTTAATTAATTAAGTTATTAAGTTTTTCTACAAAGTAAGAGTTCTATTTAAAAAAAAACAGCATTTTTAACTTCCCTATTAAAGGAAATTTCGAAAAATATTACAGTAGAGACACGATAGCGAGTTTGAAATGAATCAAGCAAGAATCACGAGTAGTGATTAGGTAATTTTTAAATAATTATGTTTTCAAAAGATGAACAGTGATAGAATAAATTCGATTCAAAATCAAATAAGTTAATATAAAATTTAAGAATATGGCGATGAGTGTCACAATATTAAATAGCTAATGACACCCGTTTCACAGAATTAATTCTTAATGCAAATGGAGTCATTTATAGAAAGAAGGCGTCACGAATTAGCGGGATGCGGTTTAATCCCGAAATCCCGATGATTCGTGGTGACTTCAGCGATCATCGCGGAACAGACGCAGTCTCTGTTCCGGAAACCTCTTCAGTTTATACTCACGTGGCTCTGAGGCGAGTGCGTATTGCGTCACGAGCATACATGGTGAGTATAAAAGGTTACTTCCATTTCATTAGGCACATTTGCATTGACACATATATATGTATGTATGTACGTAAACTCTTTATTGTACAAAATAAGTAGACAAACAATGAAATATATGTGCGAACTTATCTCTTTAAGGGATCTCTATCAGTTAACCTTTGAGTGGATGAGAGGAGCATTCAGTCAGGGACAGACAAAAAGTGAGTTAAAAATTAAAATATATCACCCTACGTGTTCCTAATAGTTGGTAACAAGTTGACTTAACCATCAATACGAGCTGATAATGCTATGAAAAGTCGCTTTTGTTCTTTATATCATATATAATAATACCTACATAGCAACAACTGATAGTTAACTAGTATCAACAGCTGGGCGATTCGAGTCAGAAAATTAATAAAGTCAGTAAAAATAAATAAAACAGTAGAAATGAAACAAGGCGGCTACTTGCTTTGTAACTGTCACATTTTCCACGTACATAAAGTGCTTGAGGGTTAAACTTTCGTACCTAAATACGAGTATACTAATGAGAGTTTAGTTCCTTTTTCATCTGTTCTACTGTTTAACCTATGAGCTGCGAGTATACGACTGCGACTTTAACCTATGAGCTGCGAGTATACGACTGCGACTTTAAACTTAAAAAAGTGGACCAAGGTCAATAACGAAGAAACCTTCAAAAGAACATTGTAGCCGCAGTACAGTAGACGCATTAGCTATCACAAAGGTTTATGTGAATCATAATATCCAGTTCACTTTGACTTTGAGTTCAGCTTTGAGCCTTTGAAACGGGCCGGAACCGGTCTGCAGAGCCACCAGACAGCGACTAGACTATAATGGAAATGTATCGGTAAGTAGGTATAATATGTTTCAAATTTATCATCATTACTATTTTTTTAGTAAGTATTTTAGTACGTAGCCATAGGTACAGTCGAATAAATTGAATCATGACCCAGGGAACCTTTGTGCTACTAATGTCATGTTGACATCTCATACTTTTGACAAGGAAATTATAGTGAAATTGATTATTAAAAGGTTCCACCGTGGTGGCCGAGTGGTTTGACATATGGCCTCTCAAGCAGAGGATCGTGGGTTCAAACCCCGGCTCGCACCTCTGAGTTTTTCGGAATTCATGTGCGGAATTACATTTGAAATTTACCACGAGCTTTACGGTGAAGGAAAACATCGTGAGGAAACCTGCACAACAAACCTGCGAAGCAATTCAACGGTGCGTGTGAAGTTCCCAATTCGCACTGGGCCCGCGTGGGAACTACTGCCTAAGCCCTCTCATTCCGAGAGGAGGCCTGTGCCCTGCAGTGGGACGTATATAGGCTGGGATAATGAGACGAAGAAAAGATTCCACCGTGAATCATGATTCAATTTGTTCGACCGTACCTATCTATATACCACTACTTTACCACTAAGAATTTGATAAAACATGTGATGTTAAACCCTGACGTGACGGACGTCCAGAGTTGCCTAGTTAAAATCAGTAACTTTCTAGCTTTTCCCCACGATTTCGTCTGCGAAGAGTTTTTTTATCGTTATTCTGCGGGAATCATGCAATTTTTACCTAGATACCTCGCACTTCAACAAAAAATAAATACCTATACTTGTATTATTTCTAATTATTTCTTAGTTGAGTATCTATACCTAACTGTATTTCAAACAAAAAACTATTTACGCGCTGTCGTCCCACTTTCACAACAACCAGTATCTTAACCGCAGGATCTCAAATAATACTACTTCCCAATGAGTGACTGTATTCTGTTTATTTAAATGGTTAGGCATGATACAGCATGTAATTCCCAGTGACTAGACGCCGAATCTTTTCGCATAATCAACATAATTACTTACAAGTGCAAGTTTACTTTGATAACTGCCGAACGAACGAAGCATACGCTCCTTTTTTAACTGACTTCAAAAAAGGAGGAGGTTCTATGTTCAAATCTATGTTTGTTTTTTAATGTATGTTCACCGATTACTCAGTCAATTGTGGACCGATTTTCAAAATTCTTTTTTTATTAGACAGAGTATTCTTCTGAGGTGGTCCATTGTCACCAAGTCAAGATCTGATGATGGGATCCTAGGGAAATCGAGGGCAAACCTCAAAATTTATAGGCACACCTATGGCGATTTTTGCATTTTTAGCATTTGCTCAAGCATTTACATTCAGAAAGTATCATTTAGTAACCTGGACCTGATGAAGAAGACCGTGATGACCAATGGAACTCATCAAAGCTAAGTAATGCTCGCTCGTCAATAAACGATCATGATTAATATACCTAGATAAGCGACTAAGAAGAAGCTTTAAGTTAATGATTCTTTCGAACTGATATGATGCTGAAGCCAGAAGGTAGGCAACGGAACTCTGTTATAAAACAAAGCAACTAAGTCGTGTTTGGGCTTAATAGAGTCGTTGTGAGATGTACTTTGGCTACGAATCACTAAAAAGTGAAAAATAAAAAAAATGTTAACAAAAAAGTAAAACCGACTCCAAAAAAATAAAAAACAACAAAAAATGGAACCGACTACAAAACCCTTGAAAATATTTTTCTAGGTACGTACTAGCTCGAAGTCGGTGACTCAGCACGACCCAGCAGGAGGGATTGAATGAAACCCATAGTATGTAAAAGAGGTAGACGACTATTGTCCCACTCCTGCTGGGTCGTGCTGAGGCACCGACATCGAGCTAGTACGTACCTACTAGAAAATATTTTCAAGGGGTTTGTAGTCGGTTTTCTTTATGTTGTGATGTAGTGTGTTTTTGTTGTCAATTAATGCTGCGAGTTTGAGTTTGGAAATATCAACTTGACATTAGTAGTTCAAAGGTTCCACCCTGGTCCTGGTACTAGTATGTACGTGATACAATTTCCTCGACTGTATGTATTTAGTTTATACTAGCTTTTGCCCGCGGGTTCGCCCGCGTGGAATTCGGTTATCGCGCGCTGTTCCCTCGGAAACTCTGCATTTTTCAGCCCATAAACTATCTCTATGCCTAAAATCACGTCGATCCGTCGCTCCGTTTCGACGTGAAAGTCGGACAAACATACACACACTTTCGCATTTATTACTATTACCTAGTATGGATTAAAACGTACTGTTTGGACGTAAGTAAAAATATGTCATCCTGAAAATAATAACGTGTAAAATATATTATTTTTTATATTTATCTTAGTTTCCATTACGAGTACATGTGTTTGTTGTGATATTTACTTATTACCTACAAGCTTTTATTTAACTTGCCCTGTTCGTTTGTTTATTTATTTGGGCCAAATCTTGCAAGTTAAATTTGACCCACTTCCAGTAGTCTGATCGACTTGAAATTTGGTAAACTTATGTAAATCTGGTGATAATACAATAATCTGATAGTGACATCCTGGTAGTCTGGCCAGGATCGTCTCCATACCACAAGACGGAACTCTTCAACGGTTAATGGCATCGACTTGAAATTTGGTATTCAAATGTACTTTAGGTGACAATACAACACAACACAACACACAACAGTCAACAAAAAGTACAGCCAGCAAAAAACCTTGTATTAAAATGATTTTTTTACCAAAAACTTATTTTATTTATTCTTGGTAGCACAAATTTTACTGAAACTTGTAATGGGAACATTAATTTTTAAGTATTCGCTATTGTATAACTTCCTTCGGAGATCTTCGGGGATTTCTTTCCGAGTCGTCTCGTGATCATGGCGCATGTAACTGTGCCGATAAATCGAGCTTCTCTAAAATCAAGGTACGCGGAACAAAACCCGAATTTAAATCATAAAATTAGATTACTAAAATTAGTAATGACCGCGATAGTCTAAAACATTGTGTTCCTTCAGAGAATCCTATAGTGAGGCGTCTTTGCAATGTTGTTTAATCCACCTGTCGAATCTCTTTGTTACGGTATTGAAAGAATACTGACCTATCGTTTATACAAGATTAAAATAAATAATTAATAGTTATTTGTGTCACAAGGGAGCAAAATGGTGTATTTACGGCGATGGCGTAAATTGAATTCAGAATGTAGCGAAGGATTCTACAATAGAATTCTGAGCGTAGCAAGGGATTCTAAAGTAGAATCCTAAGCGTAATGAGGGATTCAAGTGTTAGCGCCCAAGATGAAAATAATTTTGCTCCCGAGTGGCTCATACAACTTTTCACACCGAGCATTAATAAACTTGAAAAAAATAATTCTAAATATATTAAAAGAACAACCAGCATAGAAAATGGCGTGGCTTTAAAATTATCAACTTCAAAAAATGGCATTTGCAATAAAACACTTAGAAAAGCCTTGAACAGAAAAGTTGCACTTTGCTCCCTCTCGCCAGGGAGGAAAAGTTACTTTTCTGAAGGAGAGGTGTGAAAAATAATTACTACCGTGTACTCTTGACCCCAAATCTACTTGTAATCGACGGAAGAACGCTATTAAGCGGTCACCGCATTAACTTTTGTTTTAAATACTTGACTTGAACAGTCGCAAAAACAAGGCGGTTTAAACCACTTTTTGTTGGAAAGCCCCCTACTGGGTTTGCCGCCTAATAACGTAGAAATTGTGTAACCGCGTGGCCAATCGGAACGACGCCTCGTTATCTTATTAACATGTAGTTTCTGGCTGACCAATTAGAACGAAAAAAAGAAAGAAAGAAAGATTTATTAAGTTCCATATCAGTACACCACCGTAGAGTAATAAGACTAAAACACTAAAAGTATCAATAAAAACTAAATTACGTGGGACGCGACAGGACGCCAAAAAGCAATAAAAAAACAAAAAAACAAAAAAAAATATGTTCTTAAATAAATTAAAACCTTGTCAACCCCAGTGGTATATTTGGCAGAAAAATAAGGAAGGGAGGGGGGTTGGGAAATGGAATAGATCCTACTTTGTGGGCAGGAATTTTGATCTACATAATTCGGTGCGCGCATTCCCTTGCCACTTGGAATAGATTTTTTAAAGCGTTTTACGGCACGTTGACCGATGTTACGTTTGTAGCGATATCGGATAACGTTTTTCTTGTTTCTTTTAATAGGAAAATCTAATGACGGTACATAATTTAATTACACTTTGCCTTCCATATTTTGAATATGTAGAGTTTCGGCGGGTGCTGCATCATGCGTCCGCCGAGACGCGTTGCTCCTAGAGGAAGGGTTACGAATTAGCCTGAAACATGTCGAGCTAAACTCGATTTAAAACGTGAATTATCCGATTTAACTTTTATTTAATACTAGTACTGCAAAATAAGCAGAGAAACCCTTTATTGAATTCCTCGTTGGTGTCGTGGCTTTTAATGAACTTCATTCCTATTCTGTTACGTAATGTCAAGTTCAAGCCCTAGTTAATTTGTGTACGCATCACAATGGCTTGCGTGATCGGGTCGGGTGCCCCAGTTGTGAATGAAGCCACATGCGCCGGCGCGTCACGTCAAACGGCAACCATTCATGGCGTTCGGTCAATGCTTTGTACGAGCCGTCGCCTTCTCGCCATCGAGCATTTGAATGAATGAATGAATGAAAGATTTATTAGAAACACACAATGCAACAACATTTTTACAGAAATTACTTAATGTAATAGTAGTTAAGTATGTTAATGCCTATTACAGTGTTACTGTGGTCTCTAAAAGGAGTCCACTCAGCATGTGTCGCCGCAGATAGTGCAACGACGCCGATTTTCAGTGAATCCATTTATCTACATATTATGTAAATGTTAGATGTTTTTTCTTTACATCGGATTTTGAATTTTTCTATTGAGAAGAATGAGTTTAGAAGTTGCAATTAGAAAACTATCTACATATAAGGACGAAATAAATATGAAACAAAGCGTAGCCAAACGAAGTCAAAGTTAACTGTCAATAGTAAGATTGATAACCAAGGGTGGAAAGTGACCCATTTCAGCTGAGATATTTTTCGTGAGGAAATGGGTAATTTCATCCGAGTTAGACACTCTTCTTTTCATTTCGACTCTGAGGAAAGTAAAAGACTTAAAAAAAACGTTGATCACGACCAAGGAGCTTATATACAAAACTGGAGGTTGAACGCCGAACGAAGAAGTTTGACCGATATTACTTATTTATATATTCCATCTCTTTCATTCACATTTCACGAATACTTCCATCTCTTTCTTAACTTAACTAAAGAAAGAGATGGAATATATTCGTGACGTAATAAAGATCAACATTTCTTGTTGTATAGCTCCTTGGTCACGACGCGCATCTAGATGGCCATGCCAAAACGTGAAAAAAAGTGTCATTGACGTAACTCAATTATATTCGACTCCATGGCTAATCGAAAAATTAAAAAAAAAAACCACCCTAGAGATGAAAACGAAATTTTCCACCCGGCTATCTACCCATGAAAATTAAACTTTCCGAACAGGAGAGACGAAAAATTGATTTGAAACTACATTATATTCACGTGAATGAATAAATTATCAATTGAGCACAAGCAATCAACAAACCAGTATAATATTGCGACTTGTTTTTGTTTGTATGTTGACTTTGTTGTATATACTTACATAGATTAAACTTATATGAATAAGTAGTATAAAACTAGTTTTTCGTCCTTTACGGATTTCTTGTTTTATTAATTGTCTAATGATTCTGCTGTGGGTAGGTATAGGTTGAATGTTGTTTAACTGTTTTTAAAATATTTGCGTCAGCTAGAAATATGCGGCGGGTTGAAATGGCCCTAAGGCGAGCTTTTTTGTTGGTGTCAAGTGGCCCGCGCCGTCCCGGCGTGGCACCGCTCACTGACTCAGTGCGGGCAGCCCGGTGAGTGTGTGCCGCAATCGTAATGAAGCCGATCAGTATTCTGACAATCTGACAGCAGGCAAACTTCCTTTGGTTTTCCCGCTTCCTCACTTTAAAATGATAAGTACTACTGTTAGTTAAAGAGGGTACTACTACCTGTCTTCCTGTCTCGTCATATTGTGTAAGCAAGTGCGAACCCGACTGCGCGATGTATGATTGTGCGACATTCTTATTGAACGTGGAATTCAACAAAGTTATTAGTACGTGCGACATAGCACTATTCGCCTATGCTAGGTTACTTACTGTGCGACTATATTTTTGCGCGATGTTAAATTGTGCGCAAAAGGAACTGCAACCAGAAAAGTATTTAGGTTAGGTTAGAACTACGACTCAAGCCCAAGCCCTCTTGTTCTGAGAGGAGGCCTGTGCCCAGCAGTGGGACGTATATAGGCTGGGATGATGATGATGATGAGAACTACGACTCTCACCGTTGCAAACCACTTTACATACACTTCGCTTACTTGATCATACCTAGGTACTTCGCAAGTACCTACGATGCTTTAAAGTCAAAGTCAGAATATCGCTATATTCAAAAACTTATGAATTTCAAAAAATCTACCATACCGATTCGGAAAACCTTTATTGAGATCTTATTGAGATGAATCCGTCAAGAAAGTCAAGAATGTTTTTTTTTTTTGAAAATAGATGTTATTTAATGACACATCACAAGTATTTAACAAAACTGCATTTTTAATACAAATAAATAGCATGTCACATAAAAAATCGTGCATAGCTATGCAGATAACTATAGCTTATGCCCAGATGCTCAGTACAGTCTCTCAGCTCATTGCAAGTTAACTTAAGTAACTGCAATAATGCAATATATATAGCAATATTGCACTGCCCCATGGGAATCCAGAGAAATCTTTTTAGTTTTTAGTGCGATGCCGTACAGTATGATACTCAACGTACTTATAGAAAAGATACTAACAAAATGTTTGAAAACTTTCAAGCCTGTCGTTTAGGTTGTCAGTAGGTAGGTATGAGTATGATACTCGTACAGTTTTATGAGGCATAATCTATAAAAAATATGTGCAATAGTTTTATAAGTTAAATAATGTTTGGACCCAGTCAAGTATCGCTTTATCTTTACAAAATTATGGACAGTTCCGTGTCTCGTTATACTTCTTTAAAGTTTAATTAATTCATTAATATTTAATAATTTATCGTCTTAAAGTGACATACAGGATGTTTTTTGGGAGCAAAACGGTGTCAGTAATGGGCTACAGCTTATTACTTAAACTGGTTGATATAATCATTGATGTAAACAAATTCGTTTGGGCAAGTAGGCTTTTGAATGTGACAAAAAAAAAAACATTTCCAAGCTCATTCATAACATAAACAAATAAAAAAAAATAGTTTATTAATACCGACCACCGCAGAGTACTAATGCCTGAATCAATTAATGTATTACTTAAATGCTCTCTGTTTCTTGATGCGGCTTGGTGAGGTCAGCCCGTTACTTCGGTTGCGATGTAAGTGATCTGCAGGGCTACTAGGAAACTCGAAGTTCGTGTCGTACCGTCCCTCTCGCTCTCGTATTAAATATTAGAAGTGTCAGAGGGACCGCACGACACGAACTTCGAGTTTCGAGTTTCGTAGTAGCCCTGCTGATCTAGCGGGCCCATTCGTGGACTTGTAGGGAGAGCGGCTTCTCACCTTCAGGCGGACTTTTTTTGAGGTAGATGAGCTTGAACCTAGTACCTGTCCTTTTCAGGATATTGAAAGGTAACGATGAGACCCGTCAGTGTTGTGGTCGCAGGAAGGGACGTGGGAGAGCAGGACCTCTATACTCTGCTTTCAGAGTTAAAACTTGATGGGGTGCAAATCTGCACCCAGCGCGTAATCCTTGTGGTGAGGTTGGGACCGCGGGCTTCTGTCTGAGTGGAGGAGGGCGGGAAATCCCGAACCTTCATTGGATGGTGCAGTCTCCAAGGAGCACCCCGAATCATCCAAGTGCGCAGCGCTCCACCACCATCGTATCGTGGGGTGCAGCGTGGGGCCTAGTCCTGGGGCAGCCAGTAGGCGTGGCGGTGTCTCTTCATGCACCCGTGGCGTTCCACAAAGGCCAAGAGTAAGCCTGTGTTGTTTTAGTGCTTTTATTGCTTTTTGTTTTTATTTTTATGTTGTTTTTTGAGAGCCCCACAGACTCCCCCGTTGCCTCAAACACTGGACCTGCATAAAGCGCCTTTTCCACACGTAAAAAAAAACATGTCCCTGTGGCAATTGAAGCACTGATGTAGAAAGAATGTGAACTCGGTGGCGGTTCCAGCATTGCTGCCTATTGCTTATCGCACCCTTATATTTATATACGCACGTCATTTGCAACGGCAACTTGACGCAGCATCGCACCTTGGCCTCTATATGCTCCAGTGACATTGCAGCGTCGTGAAAGCATGACTCAAGTCAAGTGTCATTCATTTCACATTTAATTTGATTCCACAGTCAATTCCAACTAGCGGGACCAGTCGCAGCCCAGGACCGCGACGTATGGACGACTGCGAGCGCTATGTCCCTGGACTGGAGGACCTGGTTACCGTCACTGGTTACCTGGACCAGGTTAACGTCATAATTTCTCATACCATTAAAATACGATGTCAACTTGAAACCCTCTAAACTGAAACTAAAATACATTGTTTAACCAGGAAATTGTAGCAGATGCCGACTTGCCGAGAAAAGAATACAGTTGGTCGTCATTAAGTAAGTACTTTAGACATTACTAGTTTTTCAATGTGTTCTAGCTTTCATCAGAAATAATCAGAAATTAAAATTACCAACTTTGGTGGTGATTAAAACATCCCTTTTTTTCAACTTTGCCGACAAAGCTGCGATCGTATCCCATAGTTCATAAACTAGCATTCGCGCGTGCGCAGCGGCCTTGACCCGCGGCCGCCTGACTCACGCTCACGCGCGTTGCGCCCGCGCCGCTGCCGCACGCTTTTTACTTTGACGAGCTTCACAAAAGACGATAGCGCAATTATTATGTGTATTTTCCAAACAATTATCTAATTGGTGGAGCAAAAACGACCGGCAGATACAAATAAGGCCGATTGAATTGAAATATTCCAAGAACAGCGATAGATACATAGGGACTTACCTACATCATAATGGATCCTGGTTAATCTTCTTTTAAACAGCTCAAAGTTTATTTATTAGCTATCTAAATAGCTGATAGTTGTTATTAATAGAATAAAATTACAATTTCAAATATAAAAAAAATATCAAAAGCAATACAAAATACAATCAGTCAAACAAACCGCCCCTCGTAACTCCAGGCGCAAAAGTGCCCAGTACGTTTGCCGCGTTGCCTCGTTGTTAATTTGTGTCAGTGTCTCATAAATACATATCTTTTTTACACAGACTTTCGCTGTTAGCCTCTGATGGCTTTTACATGTCTAACCGGGGAGAGGACTGCCAGACGGACCGCTCGGCAAGGGGAGGCTTAACTAAGTATGCCACAGCTCATATTAAGCTGACCTTGGACTTTCGATGCTAAGGGAGGTTTATGCACGCAATCGGATTTTTATTCTTCTTTTTAGAAATATATACTAGGTCTCGACTGAGAAGATATGACAAGATTCTCGGTCAAGATGACTTCTGATAGGAGATAGAAAATAACAGATTGCAAAGTTACCAATTAGTAGTTTGTATTATATTTTATATATTCATTTTGTCGGGAAGCTCACGGGGATGTTTTGTATTTTTTTGGGTTAAACGGTGTAAACAAATGCACCTCACTGCTAAGCTCGGTTTACATGGTGTCGCTTGAAATATTTATCATTATATTCCTAATTACTTTTATTTATGGGTTTGGCACCTACCTATAATAAATGATCTACCTGCATAGCAACATTTAATTCACTGATTAAATGAGAACCAATCGAAATGTACAAACTTTCCACTATGTAAACACAAACCTATCTTGCGCATACATCAGCCGATTACCAATGATGCTTTTTAAGTTTTCTGGTGTTCCTTGTTATCACAAGCCCCAGTGGCTAGCTGTCCAAAGCTCAAAGTCCCGTTATCGTTGTGAAATGGTCTCCGAGAAAGAGCGCCCGATCTGCGCTGACGCTGACGCAAGCCCGGACATCCTTGAGAGTGCAGCGGTATACTCTGCACGCGCGCGTCATAGTGGTTCTACTTAATCCTTGTTGGAATCGCCTTCAAACAGTTAACGAGGAAAGTTCATGACTATTTGCTCTCAAGTTTGGCTGTGAGTCACTCGTGACGACACTCATTTGTTTATTATCGAAGGCGATGGTACTGCAGCTGGCTGTTGCGGGCAGCGTGCTAGCGTGTTTGAGTCGTCTGACTCAGAATTAGAAGTAAGATAGGTACCTACATCTTTTTAAAATTAGAGTAGAGGCTCACCGCTCAGACTGGAGAAATATTAATAGGCTTTTCTAGTTAGGACCTCAGTGTTTGACTTGTGTTAATTTAACTGGATTAGGATAATATATTGTATATATGTAACTGTATCCGGAGAACTGTATCTTACTAGTCAGCTTACCCAAATAGTAAATGTGAGCAAGTAGATATTTACGATTTGGGCTAAATAGTATATTGATAATTATATTGTTTCATGACGTGTATTTCAATTTCAGTAATCCAGTTTTTGGTAAAGACACAGGGTGTGTTAGCTGAATCATAAATGATTATTACAATTCCAATAAGCATATATTTCTGATATCAAACACGCGGTTGCCGGGCCTCAGCGAGGAATAACAATACAGACATCATCATTAGGTGCTCCCACAGCGTGGACAGGGACAGTGGCCCCGCGATTAAGACGCGACCTTAAAATTCGACATCCTACATAGTTATGTACAAACTATTTGGAAATATTTCTAATACATCCCAACATTTGCACAAGATTGCGTCGCCCGCGCATCCGCGAGCAGCGCGTACACATTTTCCCACCGCGCCGCTGCGCCCGCGCCGCTGACGCACGC
Source organism: Choristoneura fumiferana (assembly GCF_025370935.1). NCBI lineage: Eukaryota > Metazoa > Arthropoda > Insecta > Lepidoptera > Tortricidae > Choristoneura > Choristoneura fumiferana. The sequence goes on along the minus strand of NC_133479.1, from coordinate 20,119,436 downwards.
GCTGCACTGCTTTCTTCCGAGTAGCTCAGGGTTACCGGGCCGCGTTGCATAACACGTAACCGTTACTGGTTGATTTTCCGTGTGCGTTGATGCCGGATTTCAATAGGATTATATTCATTATGCAATTGAGATTGAGGAGTTGGTTATTAAAAATGGCAAAATGTGTAAATTGCGATGGATCCTGTGGAAATAATTGGTTATATCTTTTAATTAACCGTCGAGACTGGAGCAAGCCGTCAAATTAACTGTCTCATTTTGTGTAAATTAGAAATACTTAGCTTAATTTATTAATAAATCAAACAAATTTTATTTACTTATTAAAACAAATACCACAAAAGTCAGACAAATACACAATGTGTCAAATAAACCGCCCCGCGTCATACCTGGTGCAAAGGTGCCCATACGCTTGCTGCGTTGCCGCGTTGAGCCGGATGGACAACCTTTGCACTTTGATCAAGTCAAGACCTCTCTAACGAAGATGGCACCCCACTTAATTAAAAAAAATATTAATTACATAGTAAGTAACGTTTGCAAGACAATGGTTCAAGTTGACAATAGTTCAGTGATTTGCCTGAAATAATCGTTAGGTGCAATAAAAAAATAAATTTAAAGCTGTTTCCGAGACCCCGAAATAAATATTAAAGAATTGTTTGTATAAAGATGTAACAAAGTTTTTCTCTATAGACTGCATTTTACCCCGACCAACGAACCAATCAATCAGTTTACATTCTAACCGCTGGCAGCCCTGCGCGCGCCAGTGATCACTTTCAACGACGTGAGGTTACCCGCGGGGCTTCGACCTGCGCCGACGGCCCTTCGGGTTTACCGAACGATCTATATATCTACTTGTCTCGCGTCTACGGTTCGCGACCGTGCACTCGGCGCGGGCGCTTGGGGATCGCTAAGTTCACTGTATGTACTGTATACCGCCGGCAGTAGCGTGGAGTGAATATTTTCGCTACATAACTTGAGAGTGTGAAACGTGAGATAAGTATATATCATCATCTCGCAAGATTATACAAGCATTGGAGTGTATCACTGATGTCACGTACAAATTTAGATAACTCGGTGGGAATCGAGTTGTTACGGCACCACGCTACTGCCGAGGGCTATGCTACTTAACCATAAATAAATTGTAACAAAGTCGTCCTGTGTCAGTTTAAATTTCGTAAAATGTCTCTTTAAATCATTAACACCCTGTAGTTATTTAAAGTAGAGTAGACCAGGTGTTTTCAACCTTTTGGCACGCTTTTCGTTCATCAAAGTTTCACGGCATACCAGTAAGAAATAGCCAAGTGCGAGTCGGACTGGCACGTAGAGTACCTAAAGGGTTACGTATAGTATACCCATAATGTGTATAACATAAAGGACAGCGGAGGCTTATCAATAGGGTCTCGTTGACACCTTTTGTACCGTGTAGAGTTGAGTTTCTTGCCGGATTCTTCTCAACAGAGGTTTTTCCGAACCGGTGGTAGATTTTTTTGACATTCATAAGTGCTTGTTATAGCCTAAATTGAATAAAGATATTTTGACTTTGACTTTGTACGAATCGCATACACTTCGCGGTGGCACACCGGTTGAAAACCTCTGGAGTAGACTATAGCTAACTTTATTCGCAGGGCCTAAGTTCCAAGGGGCATTATAATTTGTATGCTAGGAACACAGCATGCCCTGACTCAGGTCCCTGAGGCAGGTCTGAGCATTGTTTGTCTGCGGCATTAGATAATTTAACATTTTCGCGGAAATCCTTGATCATAATACTTACATGAATTTGACGTAAGAGACGATCATTACATTAATATGAAACAGTCAGTTGTATATTCAAACCGGAATGCGTTTAATAATGCAAATGGATGACACAGGGCGTTTTAAATATAGCTTGGATGCGAGCGAGAGACCGGTTATTTCTCTTTCATTAAAGGTTGCGATCAAATTCCACTCGATACACAGCAGCAGCTCGGGCTACTTCGTCGAGTAAGTGAATTATCACTAGTCGCAAAGAAATAAGACAATTTTAATTATAATAAATGCCTAATGTAACTCTGTATGTGTGTGTTGTTTGATACGTCTTCACGCTTAAACCGCTGAACCAATTTAGATTATAACTTCCGTTAGCAGTGTTTCCAGACAATTATGACATACATCGGTGCTTTCAAGAAAAGTGTTTATACTTCCTTTAAAGGCCGGCAACAGATCCGTGACTCTCCTTGAATTGTTGGAATTCCTTTTCTAACAGATGACCCGCTTGCTCGTTTGCCTTACTCTCATAATAAAAAAACCTTGTTATGAAGGTAGTTTTAGATCCTGAGAAGAACATTCAAATAGTTTTTACCCCGAAAAATTCAAAGTTCTTGCGGGCGCGCGATAAACGAATTCTTCACTGACGAAGTCGGGGGCAACAGCTGGCAGCTGGCTGGGTCTTAAATTACTAAGATAATTTAAGAGCTACCAGCTATATTATAAATTCGAAAGTGTGTTTACCGGTCTGTTATAGTTTACGCTCAAACCGCTAAACCGATTTAAATTAAAGATACAACAATAGTTTGAGACCTTGGAAAGGACATATGATAGGTTTTACCCCGGAAAGTTGCAAAGTTACCGCGGGGTACAGATAAATGAAAGAGAAAGAAAAATAGCTACATCTGATCCGTTACAAGACGACTTTAGAGTGTAAAGCTGTGCCCGATTGGCCCAGTGGCGTACGCCGCAAGGAGTATGTAGAGTAGGCTGCGCGTGCGCCGGCGTGACGTCGGCGCGCGTCACGGAGGCGCGACTTGCGAGAACGCTCGCCCGCTCCGAACAATACAGGATCCAAAACATCCAAATATGTATTAGGTTGCAAAAATAGATCGTCTGACGCTCTTTTGCCTTTATTATATTTGATTATTTGCCATGAGTAATGCCAATGACGTGCGTTTACAGTTAAAGAAGGATGTGAAAATTCAAAATAGCGTGTTTTATAAGGGTGCTGTAAAGCTTCATGCGCAGGCGCTCCCATAAAGTTGATTTGAAATTTGAATATTGCGTTCGCGTGCTAATGACCTGCTAAAAGCTCGAAACAATGACTCTGATAAAACAATTTGTACCTTCTTATGTTTGAGCATACAAACAAAAATCAATCTTCTGATTTTTCTATGTTCTATAAAGTACTTAGTTAGTTTTATTAGAATTTTGAAAAAAAAAACTAAAAATAAGTGTAGCCTAAAAACGAAAACTAAAATTTCCGATATTAATAGTGATAAAGTGATAATAATCGTAATTTTCTGCTCGAGAGGGCATAGATTAAAACCGCTACATTATCTTATCACCGTGTCAAAAATATAAGGTATTCATAAAAAGATCCCCAAGGAAAATAAAATAACAATGAAGAAATGATCAAAATAAAAACAACATCAACTAAAATAACAACAAAAATATGTCAATGGGTAAAGTCAATTTAATAGGTCAATATTAACGAGTGCATGCACTCGTTTAAAAATAATTGAATGATGGAAAGATGCATCAAGATAGATGAAAAAATCAACATCAACAAATTATTGTTTCCCCAATCCAAATGGATCGCAAGCTGTTTCAAGAACTGTAACATTTGCCTTGACACTGCGCAGCTGACGCAAGCGCCGGCAAACATGGACTACTCGTATGCCGCGGGTGGGAGTATTTATTTAAAATAAATCACACGAAATTACTCAGCACAAATATTGCCTTAAAAGATATTGACTCAGCAATAAGTTATATTTATGGCATATACCATCATGAATTCCCACGGCTATTTGAAACTAGGCAAGCTACCTCTTCGATGGTATATTGGACGGTAATATCAAGCAGTGAATATTTTCAATTATTATATTGTTGACCGATTTTTTTTCATCTAAATTTAAAAATAGCAAATCCAATAGGTATCATACGTATATTTTATTACGTATAATATTGACTAAAAAAAATAGGGATGATTTATTTGACATTGAAATTTTGTCAAACATAAAATTAAATAAAACGGACTCCCTCTTCCAAAGGTAGTGCTGCGCGGGGCATTGTACCGTGATTGTACCCAAGACGCTGGCCGCCTTGCCCCGCTGCAAAAAAAAGAAAATATTTTTGACTCTAAATATAATATTTATGAAATTTATATTTGTGACAAGTTGCAACGTGAATAAAAATCAATGAGTTCGCTGTGAACTCATGTTTAAAGTCGCCCCGTAGTTCAAAGCATCTGCGTGCACTGCACAGAAAGACCGCAACGCTAATAATTAGCCAGGAACAATAACAGTATCCTTACACCTTTCGCAACATGTTGTAAGTCCGCATGTGCATCGAGCGGCATGTCGCATGACGGTTCGGCCGCAGCCGGGTCGACGACCCCGGCCATTTTTCGTTATCATTATGCAATCTTTGAATCCTTACAGCTCGCTCACACTGCTGCGGCAAATTACGAATATTACCCAAGTTTTGTTATCCGCGACTATGTAACATAATTCTTTAACGCGTACACGGTCATAAACGCGTTCACCATTTCTTTCCGCCAAACTGATATATTGTGTTGTTTTTGATTTCCGTTAACTTTAAAGGAACGTTCAACAGGTGATACGAAGTAAATTTTTCGAAGACACTAGTGGCCTAACTCTTACTATTTAAAAGATAATCAAAAATTATGCGCAGTAAAGCATTATAAAAGGTTATTTTTTATGGCAAAAAGGCAAAATAAGGGTAAAAAAGTGAGTTTTTATGTCTTTCTTTATGTGTCCAGTCAATGTCACTCGTCAAGTTTGAATTACATAAATGAATTACATAAACCTTTAACAACTGTATAACTTGGTTTGACTCGCTACCGCTTGTCTAGATTAAATATTTTTTTCGATTGGACCAAATAGTTAATTACCAGGTAGTTTCTATCAAATACTGAGCCGTGTAACGTGTTTGAGCAAAAACACGGTGTATATAAAAATGTCTAAGACGTCGGTAGGAAGAGCCGGTAGTGTTGTTGTGAACACGCGTATAAAATAAGAATGAGTCTAAGGCCCGGGATTGCAACTGGCCGGCAAACCTATATGTTGGGGAATAAATCTTCAACGGAGTCAAAGTCATGGACGTAAGCCAAGTATTTATAAAACTTTAATTTAAAGGCTTATCGATTATGCTTGGTGCTTGTTAGATTACGATAACTTAGAAAATTTTATTTCCAGACATCGGAATTTAGGGGAAACAATTTGATGACAGGTAAGGAAGTTTTTGTCGATAAACTCAATTATCCATCCGATTAATAATTTATTTAAATATAACGTTAGTGTTTTTACACCAAAACAAATCACAATAATGGCAAGTCGAACCGTAAATTCATAACCCCGTTTATGTCTTTTATATGTGCACTTGACAATCACTTAATCATGTTAAAAGTAGTCAAGTTATCCTTAAGTTGCGTGAGTCATCGGTTGCTCAATGAAAGCGTAAACTAAAGCTGCCACCACGGGGCCGCTTTGTAAACATTTGTTATTAAAAGCTCAAAAGCTCTGAAAAAGCTTCAATACGAAAAAAAATGGCGGCGGAAGTTGTTTGGCCCACAATTGGAGCAGTTGACAGTTGCTGGAAGGATGAATGAGGCGCCGGCGCTTGGGCTTTGAGGCCTTTGAGGCGCGCGCGCCGGTGCTCGAGTAACTAACGGCAGTGAACGGCTTATAACTAAGAGACGATTCACACTTGACGGCAGTGAATGGAAACAAAAAAGTGAGTCACTGGTTTTGCTGTTTGCCAAATGTTTGACGTATGAGGTAGATTAGACATAATAATTTTTACTTCATAAGTATTATAATAATAATAACTTTTTTCAGGAAACTTAGCTATTCGTACTTTGTCATCGCCATCTCGCGTGAACTATAAAATTTTCTAAGATAAAATATCTGTAGCTATTTTAGCGTGAAAATAATAAATAAAGATACGCACTTATAAACTTGCATTTATAATATTATTAGGTTAAATAAACATAGAGTAAAGTGTTGTCATAAAGCTGCCAAGTGCGCAGCCAGCGGTGTCGGCAATTTTTGTAAAAACATTAGTTTTTCTTTTACAAATATACAATTTTACTCGCAAATGTGATGAAAAACATTGTATGTCGCATGAGCGGTACTAGAATTACGATCATCGACTCATTAAAGCCCTCAGTCTTCGACTTCGGGCTTCTAATAGACTCTCGTTCGCAATTCCTTATTTACCGCCCTTAAGACACAATGTACTATAAACAACCTACACACACCGTACTGATACAGGGTATGATTATGATTTACACTTACACAGGAATTTAAGGAGTGATTAAACATAATATAATTGGCAGCGGTGGAATTATCCACTTCATGGTCTCCGACCTCAGGCACTTTACTACGAAGTGCAAAATTCTAACTTCGTATCTTGCCGTTCCGCTGACGCTAATGTTATTTAATACGAGAGTGAGAGGGACGGTACGATACGAACTTCGATTTTCGAATTTCATAGTAGCCCCCAGTTGTCGGCGCCAGCAGGGCTACTACGAAACTCGAAACTCGAAGTTCGTGTCGTACCGTCTCTCTTGCTCTGGTATTAAATAGTATAAGTGTCAGAGGGACCGCACGACACGAACTTCGAGTTTCGGGTTTCGTAGTAGCCCTGCAGCTGCGCTGTTATCTCTAGGGCCTCACGCCCGCCTTTTAGGTGGCAATACTTCGTGGAACAACTCCGGCAATTAGGTTTGAAAGGAACCGACCCTTGCTCGGCCACAATGAATAACATACAACTCGGTTTCACATTGAATACCACACGAAAAACAAAATAAAAGAAGTTTGGAGATAACATAACATAACCTACGGGGTACACAATGGTGTTATCGGTTTTACTAAATAATCTCTTTCAAAAGTATTATAAAATAGAAATACAATACACCGGACTATACCTAGTGCCATCCACAAAGACGCGTGATTTTGACAAAATTAGACATTAATGACATTGTAATAAGAACCACGGCACGCGTCGACTCTACCTATATACTCTTATCATATCGGGCACCTACTGAAGTTCGTTGTATGAGTTTATTGTGATGTTACTAGAAATTTAACTTAAGATTTTATTTCCCATTTTTTTAACCGTGTCTTTGAGTTAACAGTATACCTTAAAATAACCTTTTCATCACACTTGCTCGTAAACAGTGTCGTAACATGCAGGCTACCTTGGTTGCAACCCCCCAAATAAAACCCTCGACCTTAATGTGCTTGTCATGAAACCCGTGGTCGGTAAATGAGTCATTGCGCGTACAAATTTTCTTGTCATGTAGCCCAAGGTCGGTAAATAAGTCAATGCCCGTACTGATACTGATGCACTTCGGGCACATGCCAAGAGCGCAGTCAGCGATATCGGCAATTTTTGAAAAAATATTAGTTTTTCTTTTACAAATATACAATTTTACTCGCAAATGTGATGAAAAACATTGTATGTCGCACGGGCGGTACTAGAATTACGAACATCGACTCATTAAAATAAACTCTCTCTCTTCTAATAGACTCTCGTTCGTAATTCCTTATTTACCGCTCTTAAGACACAATAACTTGTCAAAGCTAGGTATTTCACAACATTTAACAGCAAGTTAGCGTCGTGAGCAAGCACGCCAATTTGGGCAGTGGCGGCGCGGGCGCTGGTTTTCCCACGCGCCTGCGTCAGCCGCGTCCACGCCGCTATAGCGCGCGCTGCACCTGCGGCGAAGCCCGGAGAAAGGTCGATGACAAACTGTAAACTCCATTAAGACTAAGACCTAAGGCTTGCAAGTTGCATTACATTGCGGGGGTGTAAAGCGAATGACTTTGAAATGGTCATTCGAGCGCAGCAATGTACAGTCAAGGTCATATATATTTACGTGTACTTGCCAAGGTATCAAAAATATCTATGAAGGTACCTTTATGCCACTAACTATAAGGTTGGTGTTTACAAATATTTGACTGATTGCTGTACGGGTATTTATGCATTCAACTGTAGAGGTACCTATATAAATCTACTTGGACTTGTTTTTCCTGTAGATCTAATGGTGAAGAAATGCTCCTGCAAAAGTAGAGCTCAGCTGTAAATAACTAACAACATTCATTGTCGGGTAAATTTATCATGTCTTATAATATTTGATCTGCATTCTTATAACTAAGTTAAAATGTTGTTCATGATTTATTTCATAAATATGACAGTTGTGTTGATATTAATAAAACTTCTGATTAACAACAACTGACAACTTTTTACCTTGCTTCGCGGTGCGATAGCGAAGGTGTAAATATAACATTGTAGTTCTTTCTTAGCTGTGCAATCTACTAAATAATCTCATTTAGTTTGAAAGCGTGAAGTGTGAGTGCGCGTACGCTTGTTGCTCTTCCACTCTAAAACGGCTGAACATAAAAGCTAATTTTAACCCAATTAAGTATCTCATGGGGTTTACGCTTGTAAAATATCAAAATCTCAACCGTTAGGTCAAGAGCCTTGAAATTTGTTGCAAGTAATTTGGACAATTTATCGTGATCCAGGTGTAACACACAGCAGCAGCAGCATTGGTGCTAGGGTTTTGCTTTGGAGCAGAACCGACAAAGTGATTCGTAATTAAGTTCAAAGTTTACTATTATTTTGTAAAAACGTTAATTGTCTTAAAAAATCTGTACCTAAATTACATGTTCGGTTGTTTTTGGTGGAAAATTTCGGCAATTTATGACGTTAGTAGAATCTTACGTTGGGCTACTTGGGCTGATGGTTTCTAGCGTATGGCGTCAAAACAGCTCAGTGGGTTTCCATTTGTTCTAACTATAGGTAGACGATATATTTATATTCGGCCGCAAATCCATCTATTTTTAGCATGTGTGTCTTTCATTTAGCAACAGTATACGAAATTTGGTCTTGTTGCGACGGGCCACGAATTTGAATTTGACAATAAAATAGATTGGTTATCGTTGTTAGACATATTTGCGACGAGATGTTGACTGAGATTACCTTCCACGTCTGCCCGTGACCATGACGCTGGAAGAAGCTTCAAAATATCGGGAGCTAATTAAAGGAACTCACTTATGTTGTAGACATTCCTCCATTACGCACGAAGCGGTTTGCCGAGGTCAGTTTTTCCGGAACGCTATAATCTGGACATCTTTAAGGTCAAGGTAAACAGACATTGACAGTGAGATTGAGGCCAAACGTAAGCCTATTTTTTATAAAAAAAACATGCATTGTAAATCCCGTAACATATACGTCTATGTAATAGCCGTGGTGGCCTAGTGGTTTGCCTCTCCGGGTTCAAACTTGGGAGGACCTCTTGCGTTTTTCGAAATTCATGTGAGATTTATGGTGAAGGAAAACGTCGTGAAGCCTGCACAAATCTGCGAAGCAAGTCAATAGTATATGCGAGGGTCCAATTGGGTTGGGTTGATGATGAGTAATTAACCGCAAATAATTAATTATAAGTATATATGGCTGGGTCAGGTAGGTATAAGATTAGAATGGTTTCCGATGGGCTATCGGGTTGTTTTTTGTTCAATGGATCTTAATTTTACAGGTTTTGTTAGTTCAGTAAGAAAAAGTTGGTTGGCCAAGCGTGCCAGTTCCTGCACCGGTACCAGTTGAAAGTTCATCCTCATTCGCGCGGGCGCTCTTGCGACCGCAACTATTTATAAACACGATTGATTGAATAACCGAGTAACAGCCACTCGATAGTTTCGAAATCTGCGGCATCGCGATAATAGCTTTGGTTATGGTTTGACGCGGTCTGCAAATTAGTCAGCAGTTATTTTTTTAAAAATAGATTACCTCATCAGTTGGGTTTTTGTGAGCGTATCTGTTAAGATGATGATTAAAGGCGTGGGAAAAGGCGTTGGTGATTCACAGTGCTGTGGGGGGTGCATTTCTCGCAGGCCGCACGCGCGCCGCACTCCGCCACCCGCGTCCGTTACTAACCCGCTTGGAATGTCGAGCGCAAAAAAAACGCTAAGTGATCTATGAATGGCTGTATCCCTTGTTTGACAGAACCTATCCGCCGCATTGTTCACGCGGGACTCATTACGAAACATTGAGTAATCTTTACTTAGAAGGCGGAGCGCTTTTTTCATTCAACGAGAAAGGCATTTATTTGAACGGCAGGTCACTAATGCTCTTGAAACTTTAACAAAAACAGTCGCTTTGTCGGTTTCAAGAATTTATGGTGTTAATGCGTCAATAACGGTATCTTTTACTTATATTACTTTACGATATTCCTCGCGGTTGCTTATGGGTCATAAATCTGGTATCATCATCATCAGCCAAAAGACGTTCTGACTGATGAACAAAGGCCACAAGTACCTACAATTCGTCACTTGCATCTACCAGTTGCTCGCAATTTTTGCGATGTCGTCAGTCCACCTAGTGGGAGGCTGCCATCCCTGGCCATCCGGTTCGTGGTCGCCACCCGAAAATCTTTCTCCTCCAATAGTTACCGGTCTTCGAGCGATGTGAACCGGTCATTACCACTTCAACTTTCATATTATTCGACTAAATTTTATATTCCGTATATTGCACTTCGAAACTCCGAGCGTGCTCACAGCTCTTAAACTAGGTAAGTATGTGTCAGCGTAATGAATAGTGAGTTTAGTTGGACCTTCAGTAAACCCCACACTAATTGCGTGCAGGTCGCGAGATCGTAGCGAGAGGCAAAACAGTGACGTGCGCGCGCGCATCACTCGCGCCGTCACGCGCACGTCACGCCCGGGGGAGTGGCGCAAGGCCGACGCGACCACAAAGTGATCAAACAATAGGTGCGCTGGATTCATATCGTACTTATTAATTAGGAAGACTATTAGTTCTCAGGTTGTATTTCGTGAGGAGTGTTTGGTATGTGAAGTATTTAAAATTAACATTGTTTAGTTTAGCTAATTTATCATTCAATATAAAATTATCTAAGTGCCTAAGCACTTACATCGTGATTTTACATAGTTGTCAAGTCAGAAGAGTCATGAACCAAATTTAAAAAAAAAACGTGATGAAATTTAATACAAAACGGCTACAAGAAAAAAATATGGGTTTTTTTCACTAGGAATCGTCAAAACTAACGCAATTAACCATTAAATTATAATATAAACATTGCCTTAAGTGTTTTCTTAAAAATGCCCCTTATAATCTTTTTGTGATTTGCTTTGCGGCGCAGCGTTTCGTTTCACTGAAATAAAAATGGGCACTAACCACAAACTTTATTTTTGAAATTAATTTTGACAAGTACCTAGTGATAAATTATAATAAATGTTTGTATGGCGGCCGGTTTTAAGTGTAGACGAATTTTTTAAACTCTATTTAGCTAGATCATTATTAAGGCTGGGAAATTATGACGTCCTTTGGGTATCCCCACAGATTTTCCTCATGAGTGGTTTGATAAATTATAGCTCGTAAATAACTGTATTGTTCCAAAATGGCTGTCATAATGGAACAACCTTGATTTGAAAATAAAACAAACGCATGAGGTACCATAGATTTTTTAAAACTGGTTCATATTAATTTATGTTTTATATTTCGGAAGTGACGAGGTCGGTTTGGATGCATAATAACCTAAGAGCATTGCTAAACAGATAAGTGTAACCTTTAACATCACTCGCTATTAAAGAAAACGGCATTGAAAGTAAATTTCTAATCTGACTTTTTTGCTGCTTAAAATAACATTTGAAATTGTTCTAAGTAAAAATTAGCATGAGAATACATTCGAAGTGAGATTGTGAGAGGTGACTCAAGCCCGGCTGTGAACCGCCGACGGGCTTAATTGTAATACTTATTATTGAAAGAACTCGTTAATTGCAAGAAATATAATTTTTAGGAATAAAAACAATCTATGTGACTAACTTTGTGTGTGCCAAATTTCATCCAAATCCGTCGCACGTTTTAGCGTGAAATAGTAACGAACATACAAAACAGAGTTTCGCATTTACATAACTACCATTTACCCGTAGTTTTGTCTGCGTGAACCATAACGTCTGCCAGTTGAATTAAAGTCCTGGAATTTGATTATATTCCCATAGGAATTATAAAAATTACATCGTTTAGATCTTTGCGTTGCATGGATCAGGAATGTTGTATAAGTCCAAAGTTGCATACATCATTCTATATGTACTTGACATGAAAAACAAAACAAGAACAGGTATGCGAGCTCATTATACGACAAGTGTCGGACCCACGAGGCTGGAGGCACGTACATCGAACAAAAGCATTTGTTCGGGGGTCAACAGCCGGCGCCCGCGCTGCGCCTGCGCCGCAACACGTACGCACGGGACCGGGGTGGCCACACTAAGCACTACCCCCATTTCTACCAAGGTTTATTGCCCAAACACGAGAGGTATAAAAGCCAGCCTTGCCCAGTGATTACTTTCTGATGTAGCAAGTTTTTAAATACAGCAGGGGTTTTCATAACGATAGCGGACTTCAGGCTTAACTTTTTGAACATTTTTTGCAACCAATATCTGAGCTCACCTTTGATGTTCACTACTGTTCATCTATTTTACTAACTTGGCTAAGTGGATCAATGCGTGGTGCTGTAACAAGTTGACTCTCACCGGGTTGACAAAATTTTGTACCGTCAACCAATATGTCATCAACATAGCTCAAAGAATATGCAAGTTGAAGAAGCAACGGGCGGGTCACATCCGTGGGATCACATTGCGGGAGAAAGGTCCTCGAGTGGCGACCACGAACTGGCAGACGAAGCATTGGCAGGCCTCCCACTAGGTAGACTGTAACCAGTGGATGTAAGTTGTAAGTTGGCGTGCCTGCCTTAGAACAAGGAGGCCTCTATTCAACAGTGTTTCATGTACAAATCTTCCGTAAAAAAACTTCTTATCTATCTATCTGATTACGAAAACCGTATTAACATCAGCTCAGTTTAAAAACATTTTAAGCATACGAGTACAGTACAGACAGACAGTGGCAAGTGACTTTATTTTACGTGTGAAGAGATAAAGATGAATAAAGATCTGTGCTCCGAACCATAAAAACAATCACATTTCTTATACTCGTACCTCTTGAAATATATTGACTCGAATGTTCCGTTCTAAACACGCATTGTAAAAGGTTGAAATGAAGTCAAAATACGAGAGAATTCTAGTACAGTAAGGCAATGCCGCGCATGCCCCGTCCGTACGCGGTTCAGGCGTGGGCGCATGCTGCATACTAATAAAATACCTGCTCCTTTTTCCGTGAACTCTTGAAACATCTTTGCCTAAAATTTGGGAAATTACTTTTGGTTTTCATGCGTCATCCGTTGACAAAAACTTTTAGGATGACTAGTTAAGTATTAGCTGCGAATGTTAAGCGATTTGACTGTGACATACACACGATGACGATTACTTGCAGGTATGGTGATGACTGTCAGCCATTCATGGAGGGAGTTACCCATAAGACAAACCAAATAGGCAAAAACCTAAACTATGACGTTTGCAATCAAAGTCAAAGTCAAAATATGTTTATTCAATTTAGGGTATAAAAAGCACTTATGAACATAAAGGGCAGCAAGTTTGTGTTTATGTAACACGGGCTACCTGATAACTAGATGTTATATGTAACGATCTGCGATATAAGTAAAATAATTATAAAAATTAGGAACTTTATAAATTTGAAGGTATAGATTCGCTAACATTCTGTGTGTTTCGCACTCTGTGTTTTCTTTCGCTTTCACTGCAGCTGTAATACACTCGCTCATAAAAGTACAAAAATATAATAAAGAAGTAATTAATTTAAGATGTTCCAATATGGAAACCATTTTGTATGAAGTTGTGTCTTCCGCCCGTTTGATTTTTGTTTATTTGGCAGTCAACCGTAATCTCTAAATTGTATTCTAGTTAGCAGACAGAATTAAAATTAAAAATGATCGATAGCCATGTCTTTGCAACAATTAAAAACGCTAATATAAACCCCCCTTATCACCACACAAGACCCAAACACATCAGTCCTCCCACATCAGACCCAAACAAACCCAACGCATGTGCCAAACATATTAATGGTAATTTAATAGTCATAATTATATTTCAATAGACTTAATTAAATACGCAATAACAGATAAAAACCCTTTGAAATACCTTCAACGCATAAACTTCCTAATGTTCCGCTACGGTTCGATAATAGCTAACACAACACATCACACACACACATCGTAACACATCGTGTGTGTTGGAAATTGAACTTTAAAAGTATAAGGAACAGGTGTAAATAAATAAGGCAAGTTCGCAGCAGGTTTTACAATCCTGCGCACGCGCGGTGACTCCCCGTGCCCGCGCACGAGTCTCGAGGTCGCACCTCGTATTAAAGTATCACGATAATGACTGCACGCGACCGATAAAATAATGATCTGTTCATCGGCGGCTTATCGCATAGCGGTTGATTGGCACCACTCACAATGTATAATCATTTTGCTCTGTTATTTAGCGCTCCTCCGTGGCTCTGCAGTCACTTAGCAACAAATATGCTGGACATTAGCATTAATGCGAATAAAACCGGTTCGCTTTATTATTTTAATTGAGACAGACAATTTGTTCTAATGATCTCTATTACTAGCTTAGGCTTGCTCTACATCGCAGCGAGAGCGTACAAAGATTCTGTTACATAATCCTGTTTATTTACCGATTCACTATAGCTCAATTCAACAACAAACAACTGACAAAAAAGGTGTCAGACAAATGGGTAAGAAAATTACCTAAATGCTTCCAAACATTAGCCAAAGCTATGATAATGTACAAATAAATGAACTAAAATAATTTCCTTGCTCACACGCGAACTTACGATAGCTAAGCTTATGCAAAATATGCGTGTTCATGCAGTTCCTCCACCTCCACACTGTAAGAACACACAAATCACACAAACCCATCTATCACCACCACCACACTACACTGACGCGTTTCGAGCTCAACCAGAGCTCATCTTCAGAGTGACACAACCGTACATCATGCTACCAGTTGTTAGACACCAACAATGTTGAAACTGCATGAACACGCATATTTTGCATAAGCTTAGCTATCGTAAGTTCGCGGGTGAGCAAGGAAATTATTTTAGTTCATTGATATGGACCTCCGCAAAGTAACGCCTGATTCAATAAATTATATAATGTACAAATAGTTTGGTCCATAACTCGCACTGACACGCGTGTAAGATTTCGATCAACTTGTAGTAGGTACAAGTCTTGTACCTACAGTCGCCGTCATGAACAGTACGGCTTTTTAGGTGCTCAAAAAATATCTGGACGAGACATACTTTGAGTCTTACATAATACGGTTAAGGGACATGTTTTTTATGGGATGTAGACCGCCATTAAATACCTTTATAAAGCTCCTGATGTTTCGATATCCAATCCCCGCGTCTACCTCAATGTTGTGTAAACCGAGCGTTGCCTGCCCTCACCGTCCGATTTGCCGTGAATCATTTTAAATCTATCATTATAAATACGTCGTCGAATTAAAGTAGTGTAGTACCTCTATTTAACAGTTTTTAATGATAAACGGTTAAATACATTACATAGATTTGTTGTGGGACGATACCTGTATTAGTTAGGAGCTCTATTAGCTACTCGTACTTATAGTTAAAAGTTTGACACCATTTTATCATGGTACCTCTGTATATTCGCTACTACGAAATTACAAAAATCGAAGTTCGTATCGTACCGTCCCTTTTACTCTCGTACTAAATAATATTAACGTCAGCGGGATGGCAAGATACGATGTTCATATTTTGCACTTCGTAGTATAAGGGCCTGTATATGAACTACTCAGATGTTTTTAACATTGTAGCGATGGCTTTAGCTTGCAATGCGACGGAGATTATTAACGAATGCTGCTAAACCGGTACTGAGCCGCGGGACGTTGATGTTGTTTACCAACTTTGACCTATCAGCTACCTACGAGGTTAATCTACGAGAACCGGACATAAGCGTCTGACCTAAGTATCTATCCTAATACCGCTTAACTAATAGAGAGTAGATTGATTAGATATAGGTACACCGGCGCCCTTGGCTATATAAAAATAAATTCATTTGACAGAGTAGGTACCAAGTTACACATTGATAGTATCGTTCATCAAAGCATTGATACATATCTCTCTGGAATCAATAAAATGGACAGCATTATTTGTCAGTAACCTTGATCATTATGAGTCACTTCAACTAATAAAGGAAACTTAGTATTTATTTCACCTATTTGTATTAATTTAATTATTATACTTTATTGTTTTAGGTCTAAGGTATCAAGAGCACTTGTCTCACGAAGACAACTGCGCTGCCGTTCAGCTTGCTCCGATGAGCTTTGTCGCTATGATTGATGGATACATGGACTAATACAGCATTGATGAATTTTTTAACTGTAAATTTTGATCTGACTTGTAAATACATAAACTTAGAAATTTATTGTAATTACGAGTATAATGATAAAAATATAATAATATGACAATTAAAATAAAGTTATACCCAATTGTATATCAAATATACTTGACATGTATGGTTGTTGTTGAATTTAAATGATGACGGCAATTCTATGCTATTTTGACTTTAATCTACTGTTTTTTTATATCATATCTTGTAAATTCAAGGGTTAATTCCTTTCTAGACTAATTTTCACATGCCTGATGGCCGAACATATTACGGATCGCTAATAATACTGTACCTACCTTATGTATATGTACCATATGTTCTGTGAATAAATATTCACTAATTAATTCGTTCATTCATTCATTCATTCATACATTTAATGCTCGCGTTCTGTTCTGTGGAATGTTTCTGGGTAGAGGTTTAAAACTGGCGTCCATAATAACTATGTTGCATAAATGTAATTCTGAGGACGGAATTTTAAAACCTTAAAACTCGAAAATACCATTTGAGAGTTGTCGAAATTGTAGTAAATTTAAAATACAAGAAGAGTAAATAGTTCAAATTTATTAAGTACCTATACTTAGATGAGTTAGAGTTGTGTGTGATTTTGTAACGATTTACAGAATTTACCACTTTTTAATCGTAGTTTCGAGCGATTTGTAATATCGATTGACAAGTATTATCGTTGTGATAATCAAACCTCTTTAAGCAAATGGAGCCAAAGTATTAGACTAAACTAACATAATATTGAAACGACCTAATATAAACAAATGCATCTAATAATTAACACAGAACAGAACACTGTAGTTCAACAAAGAACTTTAATTTGTTAGCACTAAAGTTGGGTTGAGCTTGGCTCGAACTAGTCGCCCGCAGCAAGGAGTCATACGAATAATTAGCAGCAGGTATTTCCGCCTTATTACAATTATGATAATCTACAGAATTCTTGTCTAAGATGACTGCCCAGTGGTTGGGGAGTATAGTATAACATAGGCAAGTTAAAGGCAAAGCAAGGCATTTAAAGACACGTCTTGCCTTAAGAAACACGTCGGTACACTGAAAAATACATTGAAACATAATAATGACTTAATTTTTTTTAAGTATTTGTATTTACCTAAACGTGGGTTATTAGGTAACTTACCTTACCTACCTTAATTGGAAATTTGACGATATCTTTGTGAACTTTTTATGTTTTGGCCTATAAAATATAGTTATCTACCTATTTTCTTCACATAGCTTATCCTCCTGCGTATAGTCTCGGGTGAGCAGTCATTGATAGTACCTATTGCTATGTATAAGTAGGTCATTGATTATGGATCTCCGCAAAGTAACGCCTGATTCAATAAATTATTTAATTAAAATAAGTAAAACTAAAACATAAGGAAAATAACTATGAAAATGTAATGCTAAATTATATTTAGTTATTCTGTGGCAATGGGTCCTAATCTCAGCGTCTGCTAGGCACGCCCAGCGATGGTTTACGGACTGGGGGGCTACTACGAAATTCGAAAATCGAAGTTCGTTTCGTAGTCCCTCTCACTCTCCTATTAAATAGTATTATAGCGTCAGCGGAACGGCAAGATACAAGTTCGAATTTTGCACTTCGAACTTTCGTAGCCGGACGGAGAAGACGGACGATCGCTACTGCAATTATTTCAGGCTTACGTAGGTACTTCAACTTACACGTGACGAAGTGTAAAAATGTTTCTACATAATGATTAACTTGTATGCAACTTTTAATAGTATTGCTTGGTGCACACAGTCGCTTCATGTAATCCATACCATACATCTCAAAATAATCTACGGAGCTGTTTTAAACTATTACTGGCTCTAGTTGGAACTAAGCATAGTTTAAGGTAACGGCGCCTATTACCGTGACTCTTAAGGAAGTTTTCAAATGAGTCCAAAAAATTAAGGGTATCAAAGCTCCTTAAGAAACGAGAATCCATACTAATACTAATATACTTAATATTATAAATGCGAAAGTGTGTGTGTTTGTATGTTTGTGTGTATGTTTGTCCGTTTGTGCGACGGATCGACGTGATTTTTGGCATAGAGGTAGTTTATGGGCCAGAGAGTGACATAGACTACTTTTTATCCCGGTAAAATGCACAGTTTCCGAGGGAACAGCGCGCGATAACCGAATTCCACGCGGGCGAAGCCGCGGGCAAAAGCTAGTCGTTTTTATATTTAAGATCTATTATTGAACTTTCAGTGTTTAACTTTTTGGGCTCATTTCAGTTGTTAGTATTTTATAAAATAATTATTGAAATCAAAATACCCAAATCTTCTATTACCGTGGTAATGGGCAGGCTGTGATTCTACACCGCGAATTGAGCTTTTATTACCGAGGGTATACTTAAAAAAAGAAAACTTTACTAAACTTTTCTGTACTTACCCTAAGTTATACGTATAATGTAAAACTATTTTATGTGCCCGAAATGGTCCCGCCTCAGCATTAATGCAGACTCCACTTAATAATTGATTGGAAAGGGACATTTACTTTTAGTCTGCAACACAAGTTAGTGCTAGGCTCTGTGGTACAATAATCCAATATTTTGACAGTCTTTATATCCCGGTAATAGAGTGTAAACTGCGCGTGATTCACTAGTCGGAGCGCGGCGCCGCCGTGTCTGCGCCCGCGCCGGCGCCGTCGCGCGGCGTGAGTTATTATGCGATTAAAGTGTAATTACTTACAAAGTTATGCGTAAAATGCTTTATAAATTTGCTTATCAAGTAAATGCACAATAAACTTGATTTATTGGATAACAGCGCTTGACAATCTGCTGTCGCGCACTGCTGAGGGGCAGGTGATTTAAAAATTGGTACTTACCTATTATAATATGTATGTGTGTATGTAAACTCATTATTGTACAATAATAAATAAACAAACAAAATTGACAAATGTTTAGATACATGTAAAGGCGTATAAAGTGGAACTTAAGTTTAAAGCAGTGTATCTTCGGTAGTCAGTATTTGGTCGGGGTCGATATTGTATTAAGAAATTATATTGTTAAAAAACTTAAATTAATAACGTATAAGAACTGTAGTTCTATGATAGCTTTAAGGTAATATTACCTATAATTATTTGGGCATTAGGGTTTTTTCGAGGGTTTTTTCGTCGTGAAGAACGCAACGCTAGATATAAACAACATTACCTACCTACTCAACCCAAATAGGTATGGGCTGCGAGTTGTAGTGGGTATGTATATGTCTTTGCAATAAATCTTGTTTCACTGTTTTATTTATACATCTTATAACTGATTTTAACATCATTTATGAAATAAATTTCTAGTTTTGTTTTGATGTCACTTTTTCCTACTGATTAAACATGGAAATTCAACTAATTTGTATTATATATAGACGGCCGGATCTCTTTATTCATTAATTTTATCATATGATCTCGTAATTGGTAGAAGTGTGAGGTTATGACATAGGTTGTCGTTTACGTGCGCACGCGCCGCTCCAGTTTCAGCGCATCCCGCAGCGCGTCCGTTATTGCGGGCGCAAGCGCGTCATGGCTTGCGACTGTGCTCGCGACGCACGCCGAAATTACGCCCAAAATTTGACGGTTGCTTGGTCTCACTTCAAACATAGATTTAGTGGGAATAAGGTGTCATCTTAATTGGCCATCGCTGGGTGATGAATTTATTTGCGCGACCATGTGATCAAAACTAATAAATACCTGAAGTATAATAGTACATTTGTACGCATGCGATGCAGGCTTGCAAGCATTTTGTTGAAATGAAATCGCATCTCATGAGCAATGGCCAATAGGACTGTGTGACGGATAACATTTACTTATGATTTAACGGCATAAACGGGTTCTTCCTCTTTTCTTCTCTTCAGACCAGTTTGACCTGACTGACCTTATATGTCATTTCCTGCATTTAATTACCTGTTAAGTACCTATTAAAATTTAAATGATGAATGATGAAAGGACGAATCTCAAAATATATTAATATAGCGTAGGTGCCAATTGGTCTGAAGAGAAGAAAAGAGGAAAAACCCGTTTAGGCCAATGTGTGCCCAGGAACTTAAAACCAACAAATTATGATATTTTACGACAAACGAAACTTTATGACAAGTCAGTAAAAACGCACGCTTTTGCAAACTTTTTAACAAAACTGAAAGTGGCCTATTTTGGACAGCTATTATATTGCAATGCGAGTGCGAGGTATGGATTCTTACAACTAATTATAATGGGAAAAGAAGTTGTGGTAACGAAATATCAGAGAATGACATAGATAGCGTCTACTGTAGAAATTAGTTATAGAGATACCATAAGAAGTTCCATATATTTTAAGGCTTTAAGATAAAACATCGAATTAACACCACTCAATTGTAAAACAATCATTTTGCTTAGTCACTTATTTCTAACTGCATCTGGTTAATAAAAGTTGCTTGCTCTAGTTGATCGAAATGTGGTTGATCGTAGTTGATGCAACAGCGATGTGGCGCGAGGGTCGCGCGAGTTGTCCTCGGGTGGGGTGTATGGCATGATGGCATGACACAGGTGGGGGGTCGGACTTGCCGGCCTTGTGGTGGAGCGGGGGATGGCGTGAGAGCCGGCCCTGCTTTAGACACAAACTGATTGTCAAGTAGACTGGATATCTTAACACTGACGCGATGTTGCTCTAATCCAAACGTTCGATTCGACACGGGACATTCGATTCGAAGTACTTACACGTATGTGGGATTGTGGGTGAAATTCTAATAAATTATTTTTCACCGTCAATAGACCATACCAGAACCCAATAACGTAAACTCAGGATAGTCCCAAGCGTTCATCAATAGTCCAAACGGACTTTTAACCTTTCGAGCAATTACAGAACTGCTAACGTCAAGGAGGTTCATCGTGCATTTTCTATTGAATTAGGCTGCGACGAACCTCCTAGACGTTAGCAGTTCCGCAATTGTTCGAAATGTTAAAAAGTCCGTTTGGACTATTGATGAACGCTGGGACTATAGAAACCTGAGTTTACGGTACCAAGAACCAATACCAGTGAACTAGGAGTCGCCAAATTGATAAAAAGAAGCACCCAAAAAAATACCACGAATTGTTCTAATTATGAATGGATGGATCCTCTGAGGTTCTATACCACATTGGCAGGTATTTCATAATAAAGAAACACCGGTAGATAATTTCCTCAGCTGATTGCGAACAATTTCATAACGATTTTGATTACGTCCGAGTATTCCCCAGTTAGTCAGTCGCGAGTCGATGTCACATCGGCACCTCGATGTATCATTAAAGTTAATAATAGGTAGTGGGTGTTATAAGACAAGATTCGAGGAAAAATATAGAAGTTAGTGATAAAGTGGGGAATCTTGGCGCATGCCAGCGCCAGCGACGGACGGACCCAACACGCAAGCGCTAGATGACAATCTCCAAGGAAAATACCGACCGTTTACCTCCATTGAAACCATGAATGAGCTTGTGATACAAGCTTACAATAATACGAGTACGTGCCATATAAGAAGGAAATTCGACATGTTGATTTATTTGACTGGTTCCCAATGACGTATCGAGTTTTACTGTTAGCATTCTTGCATTATAAATGAGGAAACTTGCCGTGAATTTTCCCGCGAAACTTGATTAGGATTGTGTAGGCTGCTTAGTCGCGGGTTTTTGTATTGCGCAAACTGATTAACTATGTTTAGCGGCATAGAATCGAATACAATGATGCAAGTATAAGCTTTGCTTAGTTTGGGACTAGGTCAATTGGTGTCAATTATCCCAAGCTTCGATCAATGATTAGTACTAATCATTGATCGAAGATCCCAAGATATATTTTTTATAGACAAGGTGCTAAAAAGCCGTGGTGGCCTAGTGGTTTGTCCTATCGCCTCTCAAGCAGAGGGTCGTGGGTTCAAACCCCGGCTCGCACCTCTGAGTTTTTCTAAATTCATGTGCGGAATTACATTTGAAATTTACCACGAGCTTAGCGGTGAAGGAAAATATCGTAAGGAAACCTGCACAAATCTGCGAAGCAATTCAATGGTGCGTGTGAAGTTCCCAATCCGCACTGGGCCCGCGTGGGAACTAAGGCCCAAGCCCTCTTGTTCTGAGAGGAGGCCTCTGCCCTGCAGTGGGACGTATATAGGCTGGGATGATGATGATGTTGATGAAGGTGCTAAAAAAGTATGTAGGTATCAATATTTTTGGACGATTACTTTATTAATTTAATCCAAAATAATTGTAAAAGTGAAAACTATGTTTTTTTTATTCTACTGGATGGCAAACGAGCAAGTGGGTCTCCTGATGGTAAGAGAACACCACTGCCCATAGACACCTGCAACACCAGGGGGATTGCAGATGCGTTGCCAACCTAGAGGCCTAAGATGGGATACCTCAAGTGCCAGTAATTTCACCGGCTGTCCTACTCTCCACGCCGAAACACAACAGTGCAAGCACTGCTGCTTCACGGCAGGATTAGCGAGCAAGATTGTGGTAGCAATCTGGGCGGACCTTATGTTTGCACTTTAGCTAATTCGGATAGATCAATTTTCCTAGAGCCTACAGATCCTCATGAAATATATAGGATAATAAAATCCTTGCGAAATACAATGCGGAATCGATGATTTAAAGTACTCAAAGCAGTTGCTAAGGTAAGGACACAGCCGCACCATTGGCTCATGTTGTGAATTTGTGTTTCGAGCAGGGTCATTTTCCAGATGTACTTAAGTTTTCAATTATAAAATCTTTGTTTTAAAAAGGAAAACGGATGGACAAAGGCAATTACCTACAGGCCCGTGGCACTTTTACCCGTGGAATCGAAAGTTTTTGAAAAGGCTAATTATACGAAGTTAGCGAATTTTTTAAATAGAAACAATATTCTATGTTCGGAACAAAATGGTTTCCGTAAAGGAAAGTCAACTACACATGCTGCATTCGACTTAGTCAGGAAAGTACTAGAGTCATTAGATGCAAACAATATGGTAGTGGGCTTCTTTTTGGATCTAAATAAAGCGTTTGATTTTGTAAATCAAACAATTCTTCTTTAAAAAATTGAAAACTACGGTATTAGAGGACCAGCTTATAAACTGTTGGAGAGTTATCTGTCTAACCGTCAGCAAATAACGCGGATTAACATAAAAGACATAGTAAAACAATACTTCGGGCATTGTTGACTCAAACCCTAGATTAAATTAAATCAAAGCGGTGTAATAAAAAATTAGAACAGTCTGCCATCCATCTCTGCATTCCCTGCATTCTCCATGTCTGCATTGGACAGAACTCACGAATAACAGACTATTCTCTAAGTTACAACGCTTCCTGCTTGATGAATGTTTTTATTCCTTAGAAGAGTTATAATAAGGTGAACAATATTAATGTTGATATTTGAATCGTATTTAGATATGTGTTGTAATACTTAGCTGTAATTATGCAATCTAAATTGATTTAATACTTTTAAATTATTACTATATCTGTGACATATACATATCGGCATTCTTAATTGGTTACCTATTAATGTTATTGTTAAGACTGAAATAATATCTTATCTTTAAGGCACTGACATGTTTATACTGTATTGGTGATTCTCTTTATTATAATATGTTTGTATCATACCTAATTTAATTAATTAATTATTACATAAAATTGTTGACTAAAACTAAATGTTGTATACCGTTAATCGGTTGATTGTGACGCACTATTAAGTATGTATCTAACACCTGTATGATTATCGACAGTCTGGCAATAAATGGATTTGAATTTGAATTTGAATTTGGACCTGATGGTACAGCCAAGTGCAAAGATATCGAGACGGTCAAAGTTTCAAAAGTATGTAGACACGACCTTAATGTTAAGTGCACAAAGTCGTGTATACATATTTTTATAACTTTGGCCGTGTCTATATATCTTTGCATTTGACTGTACCTACTCGACTCTTGGCGTACACTCGAACTAACTGAATCATGACATGATCATGGCCCACCGTCGAACCATTTCGTAGAAAAAGTCATAGTGTCATCGCATTACTTGACAAGGGCATTTATTATGTATGACACTTGCTGTGAGAACATTCTACGGTGGGTCAGGCAGGAATCAAATTGTTCGACTGTATATTCAAGAATAACAGGTAGTTAAGTATTAAAAAAGTTAGTTGGTTTTTGGAGAAAATTTAAGAAAATAATTTGCTTAGTAAAAACGGCTTGTTCATGAGGATTTTTCTTAACTAGTTACTTATTATAGCATACTGGCCACTTCACGATACCTTTACTTATGATAAACAACGACGTTCACTTGTAACGACGTTCGTTGTCAGTTAAATGCATAGGCTGATTTTATGTTTGGACAAAATTTTAATAGGCTTGTTTTTGGTTGGAAAATGAAAACGAAAAAATCGTACTTATATATATTTTTTAATTTATATTTAAAGTTAATTGTTTTATCGTAAGATAACGTCTCTTAAAGGATCTAATTAGGTTTTTTTGTTTATAAACAATAATAATTTTACCAAAATGATTATTCCGCTCCTTTTACACCTAAAGAGTTGAAATAATTGTTGCAGAGCACTGCAACGCAAAAAAAACAGCTAGCACTTATCACTATATACCTAGCACAATAAAACATTGTACCTATGTAGATAAGAGAGCGCAGCGATCGCCGTTGTGGTTTGGCGATTTTTTAAAGATTTTATTACATTTCCACTCTAACTAATGATGGTCAATTCCTCAATGGATCATCCGATAAAACGCACGAGGCACTAAACGAATAAAAGTAGGTAAAACATGATAATTTGAATGAAAAATTACACTAAGTGTGGGATTAGCCGATAAGGTGCGCGCGCGTCGCGGTCGAAGATCTCTGTCAGCTGCTAACTTTAAAATATTCACGTGTATTTTAATCCTACGAATAAATTTGAATGAATTTCCATACTCAGTGATATAAAATAAGTGTACTCAAGGTATTAACTTGTTCCATTTTTACCCGACTACAGAAAACCCAAAGGGAAGGGATTTCAGAAGCTTATGTATGTTTGTTGTAGTTACGTATACGTCACATATAATAAACGAGATCTCAATCGATTTCTTATTAAGCATAGTTCGGGTGAGTTAAGGTTACACCTTAAGTCGCCCGAACTCATTAGAGTCATTTTACGATAGTCCCTGGGACAATTGCAATTATAATTGATGACTCATAAAGAATAATGTCAAAAAGTCGATAATGGTTTTTTTACTATGGTTTATATACCTACTGTCATAGCCGGGGGTCATCTTCAAATATCTACAATAAAACTGAGTGAGAAAGAGAAAATAGTTAAATTTAAAATTTATAAGTCCAACGGCGTAAAAAACTAAAAAGAAAAAGTCAAATCTAGTAGGCTTGAATTCTGTTGGATATATGTATGTATAAAAGTAATAAAATCCTGGTTAGGAATATTTGCAAGTTCAATATTAAATGTCGGGACCCAAAGCTGGGAATTTTCGAGCCTATCATGATTTTAATGGGTTCAACCCGTTTTGAATATGAAACTACCGTGAGACTCACTCATATTAAATGTAACTCACGGACAACGGATAACTCACGTCTTAAACCGAGTTTAGCTCGACATGTTTCGGGCTATTTCGTAACATTTAATATGGGTTCAACCCGCTATAATATTATATTTTTTTACATTTTTATCGGTAAAAAACAGCTCATTACTTTTAATTGTTTTAAGTAAGTAGTTGAGATTTAATTTTTAATTTTTTTTTTCTCACTCAGTTACCGCATGAGCACGAATCATGACTAAACAAAATTGTGGTTCGCTTGTACTTTTATTCATGGCGCCGCGATTTTTTTGTAGGTTTTAGTAGTAGGGATTTAGTTCCGATGATCCGCAAGCGAAGAACGACATGACATGCAGTATTACATGCTGCTTCACATGTTAATTAAACGTAGCACAACAGGTGAGGTGTCGCTGACGCCGAACAAGGCGATGTTATGTCAACATAAAACATATTAAGCACCTCCGTATCAGGGCAGATAACGTGCCCGGTCACCCGACATGGGGGATAACCCACTTGATAAATTCTAGGAGGCATAAGAATCGCTCACAGTTCTGTTCAAGCAGCATTTAATTTCGTCTCTCTCATATTTCACTGGGTAGACAAGGTACGCTGAAATTCTACGAGAAATGAGTGTCAGCGTTCGGCTAGTTATAGTGTTGGTACAAGGTGTAAATATTTACTTTTACTCGGGGAAACACGGCTGACTCAGCCGTGGTTAGTTTCAGTTTCGCGGCTGGCATGCGCGGTCATGCTCTGGCGCAATATTGGTTGTTTCCATTGCCTTATGGTGATGAATACTTCTACAAACAAGGCTTTTAAGGCTAAAAGTAAAATATAGGTACCTATAGATAGAATGGGAGATTGTCATGTCAAGCATGAAGGAGAAAAAAAAACAAAACTCGTGGGAAATCCTGAACATCAAGGTAAAAAGTAGCTTATGCGCTGTTCCCGAGGTCCAGCCATCGACATACTTACCAAATTTCATCAGTCTAGACGTTTCACACACATAGTACAGAAATGTTCGTATTTATAATATTAGTTGAGAAATGAGTAGTTTGAAATTTAAATCGTTTCTCGAGAATAGCGCTCAAAACTCGTTGATCTACGTATTTTGAACATGAAACTACCGTGAGACTCACTGATATTAAATGTTATTATAACGGATAACTCACGTCTTAAACCGAGTTTAGCTCGACATGTTTCGGGCTATTTCGTAGCCCTTCCTCTCAGGAGCACGCGAACCGGCGGCTGCCGCAACACGCACACTACTCGCCACCGCTCTGCTCGCACGACTGTCCGACGAAACTAACACCAGCGCACAACTACCCGCATTTTTATCGTCATTTTTATTATCAATGTCTAATGTAGGGTAGCACACAACACTAACAACATCACTCCGTACAGGCACGTTCACACCAACCGATGACGCAGCACGAGTATTTAATACTGTTTTCCAACTAAACTCGGTTTAAGACGTGAGTTATCCGTTATAATAACATTTAATATGATCTACGTATTGTTAGAAAACTACAACTCAAATAAAACTTTGAACTATGTAGTATCAAGAAGAATTAGACTTTGAACTATGTAGTATCAAGAAGAATTTGACTTTAAACTATGTAGTATCAAGAAGAATTAGACCTTGAACTATGTAGTATTAAGAAGAATTAGACTTTGAACTATGTAGTATCAAGAAGAATTAGACTTTGAACTATGTAGTGTCAAGAAGAATTAGACTTTGAACTATGTAGTATCAAGAAGAATTAGACTTTGAACTATGTAGTATCAAGAAGAATTAGACTTTTAATTTTCTGCTATCTATTCTTGTCGTATTTTAGATTCAGCACAACATTTCACCACTACCCTGGCCCATTAAGTGAATAATGGCGATTTAAGGTTTCACAAGTGCCGACTCCATAGAAGGTTTGTAATGAGGTACCTACCATCAGCCAAATAAGTGGTCTATCAATTTTTAAACAAGTTCCTATCAAATGAATATGTCGCTAAAGTCGTACTTTCAAGTTGACAGACACGTCTATTGGCATTATTGTTTAACGACATGAAAACGATTATCAACTTTAGGGTGGTAGACCATATATTTGGCTGATGGTACATTCCATCATAGTTACGTTAATGAACAACAATATTAGATCATGCCACCTCAGCGTGACTGGCAAACCGCGGGCGGATGCGTTCAACAAATAGAGCCTAATAATGAGTCCTGATAGCTATCATCGCCCATTGTATCAAGTTATTGATCATTCTGAGGATGTCAGCGCCTGCGCAGGTTGCGGTCACCGCCGCGTTCAAAGAATTTCAAAATCACTGGTTTTTGTAGCTCGCGGAACTTTGGATTCCCCCAGGGCGGTGCTAGGCTAGAGCAAAGATTTACTTACCTACTAGATACGTATGATTGATGCCAGAGAACCTTAACGGCCCACGAACGATTACTCGCGACTGGCAGTGCGGCGAGTGTTTTCTCTGTACATTGCGCGGCTGTAGGCTCGCTGCTCAATGGTTACTTGCCAGCACACGCAATGAACAGAACAGAGTAAACTTGTGTGTTACTTTTCAGTCTCCTTCTGCGTGCTAGTCCAAAGGGTGAGATAGAATTAGTTTTGCAGTAAAACAAATGACAGATGACGTCTTCAAACTTCGTGGGTTCGAATGAGTAGACGAATTTTAAAGAATTTGCACCAGTCACTGCTTTGTGCCTTGGGGTGGAGGTGTGAACTGTGGTGAAGTCACTGCTGACGCCGGGTTTGTTCACAAACAACACGTCGGCTACTGAATCAACGCCGCTCGCTGACGTCCGAAGGCAAAGTGGTTGCTTTCGTTGAAGTACGAAAAACGGATTATGAAACAAGAACCCGTTTTTTTTTTTATTGAAAGTGACCAGCGCGTGTCCTAAGCTCTATTGAGTCTTATGGTATGTGCAGATGAGGACGAAGACTAAGCTCGCTGGTTCAGTAACAGTGAATTCGCTATGGTGTGGCTAAATTGTACCTCATGATACCAAAAAAACTGTACGTACCTATACTTATTAAAATGTCTGTCGAAAAAATCCATCACCCTATGCAAACCAGTATCAGTCAATAAGAAATCAGATCGTGTAATTTGAATCAAGACAAGTTTTTTAGTCCTGTTGTAATTAATGTGAGTGTGTTCTTAGCAAAAAGGATCCAGATAAGTTTTTACACGGATTTAGAGGATTCTTTAAAAGTACCTAATACTCGCAATATTCCTCTCTAGTTCCAAGATCTGCCCCAACGGCAAATAAATCGGATATTTATTTACTTTCACCCAAATAACTTTCCATTGCTGTAATTGCAATACGATGTTGATTATTTTCAACGTACCTATCTATGCCAATGTGTGTTTAGCCAAGGGACCGTGATGGCCTCCGCTGACCGCAAGGTGCTGCGACTGCTGCGACTCGCGCAGCGAAAGAGAAACATCTGTCGAGTTAACACGCCGCTGCTAAATCAAACTCCTCCGATCATGTATATTCAAATTATTAATTCACAGTTGAAACCACAGACGAGAAAACAGTGGCCAGTATTTGTTTACAAACACTATTTACATTCTGCGGCCATTCACCTTCGGTATACAAGTTTCAATGATTGCAATGTTCGAGACATTAGACGACTGGGAATGGTGTCGAGTCCTTGTTTTTGAAAGCTGGCGTCAGCCATGGCATGCCACGTATTTCCGGAGAGCGGCGTGCGTCATGTGGCTCGCGCCTGCGCCGCTTGGCAACACCAATATCTTCCACACCTCCATTCCATTGACCAGCTCACTCTTAACATCGTTTAAGCTCACCGTATCAAGCAGGCAATGTAAGACTGATCTCGTTGTTTGAACCTGACTTGACCTGACAAAATTTAATGCACATTGCATCTGAGACTGGAATTTCCGGCGCTGGAGCCCGAAGCCATGCGTCTGGTACCTTAGTATCTTGCCATGTTTACAAGTAACGGTGAATACATTATATAAGCTATGCATTGCTGTTTTCAGACTGTACAACATACCTATTCTTCAATGGATCGGTCTTTGAGAGACTACGTTTCCAGCGTTCCATTGGTTGGTAGTGCAGCAGTGAGGGGCGGCGCGCCGAAACCGGCGCCTGCGCGTGTAAATACTAACCGCAGGGTGCGTCGCGCCGCCGTAATCTTGCAAGGTTTCATGCATTAATTTGTAATGTAATTGTTTTTTTTCCCACGGTCAACGTCTTTTGGGTGGTACGTGTAAGTTTTTTTAATTGCATTTTAGGTTTAAGTTTGTTGAAGAGCAAGACTGTTGCCACATTATTTGTTTATTTAGCAAAAAAAAATTAAAATGTGACTTTTTGTATTGAATATTTTTTTAATAAGTTTGAAATCCGGTATGTTATGCTTACGTTATTAGACTAGCACACAAAGTAACCGTTTTATAGCCGATTTCATTACCTTTCGCACCTGGCTGCAGCCAGCCATGCAGCGGCGCCTGCGTCGCGTAATAAACACCACATATTTGCTCTACAACGTAACTCGCGTGATTCAAGAACAATAAATAAACCAGGATATTGATTTTCATCACAGCCAAACAATGAGTGGTCGCGGCGGCTTTGAGATCGAAGTGCGTGATTTCGTGTAAACCACTGTATGCGTCAACGCATCGGGGTGCGGGGCTTGAGTTTGAGGGGGTTTGGGGGGAGGGGGGGCCTGTGTGCCGGGTGGTATACTGTCACACTAGTTACGCGGCGAGATTGCAAATCCGTGGCAGCGAACTCGTGGGAGAGATCCGCCTTGAGTCACTGCGGTCAGGAACGCCGCCGGGTTGCCTATTAATACATAGACTGTGCTGTGATGCTCCGCCGTTGCCTATTAATAGACTGTGACGCAGCTTATTGACAGGGAGCAATTAAAATGCAGTATTGCAACTTGAATGGGACGATATAGTGAGGGGAAAAAGATAAGTGTTTCATTTTTAAAAGGGGTGTTTATGAATTAGAAACCTAAATTGTTACGAGCACAGTGATATGTAAGGCAATCTTACGACTTACGAGTATTTAGGTACTGCGTGTCAGTTACTGCGTGTCTAGTCAGTTAATGTTATACCACATAACATTAACTGACTAGATGACTGACACGCAAAGCAGATCCTAAGCGTAGAGGCTTGAAATTTTTTCAACAAATACCTTGACTATCATAAAAGTGCACAAAGGGATTTTTCGAAATTCTGTCTTTTTTTTAATTCGACTGGATGGCAAATGAGCAAGTGGGTCTCCTGATGGTAAGAGATCACCACCGCCCAACACCAGGGGGATTGCAAATGCGTTGCCAACCTAGATGCCTAAGATGGGATACCTCAAGTGCCAGTAATTTCACCGGCTGTTTTACTCTCCACGCCGAAACGCAACAGTGCAAACACTGCTGTTTCACGGCAGGATTAGTGAGCAAGATGGTGGTAGCAATCCGGGCGGACCTTGCACAAGGTCTTGAGGACGAAATATGTATAGTGACAATTTACAATAACAACACACACTGTTATTTGTAAAGGCGTTAAGGGTTTCAATTGGATACGATCCTGTAGATTCTTACTTACAAAATTAGGGTTAAATGGGTCTGTACAGATTACAAAACCTCCAAATAAACCTTGTGAAAGCATGCCTACGTGACGCCAGTGGCCCAGAGCGCAGAGCGGGGCTCAAAGGGCCGAGAGCCCACAATGTTCTACGAGCAATACTGGCCTTGTACTACGAAGTTTCAAATTCGATATTGGTCTCGCTCACACTAATAGTATTTAATAGGAGAGTGAGAGGGGCGGTACGATAAGAATATCGAATTTCAGAGTATATCCCCGCTGAGGTATAGCCATGCGCAAGCGCAGCCGTGCCTCCGAGCACGCGCGCCTGATTACCATAGGCATGGGATGATCGGATGCACTCGTTTCTGTTATTTATGATCATTTTTGTGAAATCTCCAGTAGCGAGGAATTTTCTTTTCATTTAAACAGTTAATTACGTTTTTTTGGATTTTATATCCAAACAGGTGTATCGGGATCATTTTGGTATTGTCAGGCGGGTAGACTTGTTTTTTTTACTTTTTCCATCTTATCTAGTTGTCTGCAATATGGTGTTCAGTTGTCTATGGGTAACTCTTTTTCGTTTGCATCCATCGACTCGTATTTACGCACAGCTTCGCGGACTAAGTTTGGTATTTAGGTAGCTGGGAGACTGAAATAACACGTGATCTACTTTTTATCACCAAATTCTAGCGGAATCGGGATAAACTCCAAAAATTTCAACCACTGGGATTAGAGACATGAAATTCGGCGTTGTTTTTTTTATGCAAAATTAATGCGTCATGGTGTCATTTTTTTTAACAATTCTCACGTGATTGTTGCGAAATTCCGGATTTGAATTGCTAGGTCTAAGCTTATGCGAAGCCGCGTGTAAAGTTTAGTCTCGAATAAACTTTGTAATATTCCAAATGTCAGGTGAAACATTCGGCTAATTAAATAGATAAACTCAGTCAATATTAATGAGCTTATTCAAAGCTTATTTTAATTAGGTATTGACGTATACATTTTATTTTAAAACAAGCCAGCCTCTTATAGATTATTGATTGATAGTTTTATTTTAGAGCTACTTACCCAAATATCCTGATATCCTCAGAAACCAGGATGGGATACCAAACTTAACCTCCCTACCCACGACTACGAGCGTCGCAGCGAGCGTCTTCTCTATTCATTGCGCAGCAGAGACTCTCGTCGCCCAGTGGTCACCTGGCAGCGCACGCAATGAAAAGAAAATGCCGCATCGCTGGTCGCGCGTAGCCGAGGCCGGACCCTTAGTTTAATTTGGTAATTTAGTACCTAAATTTGAACAAAAAACATGGCCTGAAATCACGTGGATTAAAGGTTCGGTTCTTAATAAAGCTACATCTAGAACCCATTCCATTCCAGCCGATCCCTCTTGACTGTGGATCGTGGTCATCAAGGGGTGGTCTACATTTGGATAGGATTATTTGTTTCCATCAGCTTCTGTCCATGGCAGCCCTGACGACGGAGCTAAACCTCGGGGACTTGGAGTCCCTAATTTTACCGGTCCATCGGGTAGGAGATCTGCCCCGGGCTCGTTTACCATTCGTATTCCCAACTACGATCGGCTTCTCTAGGCTTTCATCACCCCTTCGCACATCTAGAATACTGAGGTTAGAAACCTGTGGGATTAATGGAACAAATTTTAATAAAGAAAGTTTACAGATATCCTCTTCATACATAGGTACTACATGAATTTGAAAGAAAGACGCACGGTCAGTTAATTTGTCGTAGACCCTGCGTCATAAAAAGACGCCAACGCCCCTGTGACCGATGGGGATAAAAAAAGCATCAACGTTAAAATAATAACCTAAAATCTAATATGTCAAGTTTGGAAATAGCCGCACGCAAATCAAACAGCAGCGGCCGCGCCTCTTGTGAAGCTCGTTGCAAGCCGTGCGTGCTGTTGGGCTCGGAAGTGCACACAAGAGGCCCTCGCCCTCGCCGCGGCCCTCGGCCTACGTGACTATGTGCACGCGCCTCCTAAATACATATTTTTTACCCATTTTTAGGGCTCATTTCCGAGCCGATTGCGATTAGAACAAGGTTGGGATTGCTCTCCGCGTCGAGTGTACTATCTAAACTTTAACTAAATGTTTTTTTGTGGTGAGAAACCACTAGAATTCCAAATACTTGGAATATATTTTATATTGGTAATTTAGTACTTATAATTGTTTTGTCCTTTAGAGACATTTCGATAGAAGTTATGGACTTGTGTAGCGCCAAATATCTGTATACCTAGGTGAAAACTTACATACCTAGTAACGTTATAGCAGTACCTACCTAGACGTGTCCGTATAGATAAGTCAACGATCTATCACAACGTTTTAGACTATCACGGTCAATAGTAATAGGATCAAATAAAGCCGAATTTGGGCAAT
>NC_133479.1:20046701-20079494 GCF_025370935.1 Choristoneura fumiferana | reverse complement strand
ATCTTCAATTCAAAGTGTCAAAGAGGAGGTTATTCAGTACCTAGTAAGTTTTATTGTATAGTATTGTAAAACTCTTTATTGTACATAAAAACCCATGAAAATAACACGGGGATTAAAGGGATCTCTTCCAGTTAACCTTTGAACGATTGACAGGATATCAGACACAAGAGTAGATACTACGAGTAAGTACAATGAAAAGATCAAAGAAACGAAATTTTAAATTAACTCAAACATGCATTGAATTTTGAAAACGAACTTAAAAACTTACTCCCTAGAGAATATATTGTCAGAAATTTT
Source organism: Choristoneura fumiferana (assembly GCF_025370935.1). Taxonomy (NCBI): domain Eukaryota; kingdom Metazoa; phylum Arthropoda; class Insecta; order Lepidoptera; family Tortricidae; genus Choristoneura; species Choristoneura fumiferana. The sequence continues at coordinate 20,079,197 of NC_133479.1, read as the reverse complement.
GCAAATAAAAATATTTCAAAGACTTTTTTAGATTATGAAAAACTATGCACATTTGGTTTTTTTTTTGCGAGAAAAACCAGTAAAGGAGGCTGTGTCTGATTTACATGTTTTAATTGTTTTGATGAGCCTTATTTAATGTATCGATTTCGAACCGTTTAATAATCAATAGCACGATCATTTTTCAAACTATAGTACATTGTTGTAGTGTAGAGGCTGGAAAATAAGCAATAGATGCACGAGTTAGATTGCGCTTTTGGCCGAGACTAAACACTATGCTTTTCACGACTGTGAGGAAATAAAATTATTAATTTCACATGCAGCAGATGATTAGTTTTTGATTGGTCCAATTGTCGTTCAGCAGGCCGAGAAAATTATTCTGAAATATGTTCGAAAAAGTCGTATCGTACTACGAAATACATATTTAGATACGACCTGTTAGCGTAACGTGCTACATTGTTATCGTGTTTTGCGAGCCATAAATGAGTCAACTGTTAAATGTTCAAAAATATAAGCAAATTTGTGTACTGGATTTAGGTTATCTATGGCCACATTTTCGAGCAGTGTCGTGAAAAACATATTTTTATCAGATCATAAAGGCTTAGATCATAAATTGATAATTTCTGATAACCTAGCTCGTAGGTCATAATCATAAATTAAACACAATTTGCAACGGTCTATAACCGAGAGTATGCATAAATCGTTCAATATCAAATAAGAGATTCGACACGTCATCGTCTGCACCGGAGTGTCGAAATATTACTCAGAAATATGAAAACCATGTCCGGTGAGACGGTTCCCATAAACCCAGACCACCCTTGTATCTCGCTTGACATTAAATTACCCGCCACACTCTTAAATCTAAGCCGATGTTTCGATTGTTCTGAGAAAGGACGTTTGAGAGCAACCGATGAATTGTGGGCTAGGGGCGTAGTTCGGGGAAGCGCAGAGTGCAGGCTTCAGCATGGTGCAACGGATACCGCTATAGTGCAATCTACAGGGGGATAAGAATAGAACTAATAGTATCGTTAAATTAAGCAAAGGATGCCGAGTAAGTATGTAAGTATCTCAGTAGGTAGGTACTGTCTCATTGCATGATACGAGCATAAACTCAAGTTATCGGTGAAGTAAATTCAACAGTCGGGGTCCATTCAAAATCATGTCCAGCTATAAAATTCTCAGTAATGGATCCCAACTGTTGAACTCTAAGTTACTTAACAGAGTTCTAGACCACTAGACTTGTTTTTCTTTTCAGTTTTTCTAAGGCAGTCAAGTTTTTGCTTTTTGACTTTAATTGCAATAACCTGCAAATCATCCAACCTGCATAATCCGAGTACAAAAGTGGATACTTTCATTTCCCCTTTGCGGTTCATTGAGAAAATGCGCATAGTTATGCCGCACCCCTTATAAGGGCGCAGCCGCAGACTGTGAGTCACTGCGCTTCCCTGAACGGGAATGCGGCGTCTGCGCAGGATGCAGCGGCGCCCTTTGCTGCACCCGCATCCATGCACGAGGAAAGAGGTTTTAATTAGATACGTAGAATTGCTGTTTTGTGGAATTTAGGTTTTTTTTACAGTTTCCCAGCTAACAATATTAAAATACTGTATATTTACTAGCAAATACTAGGTATTCTTCGTGGTTGGTTAATTGACCGTCAACATTATGAAAATTCAGTGTTTTAAAACCATTACAATAGGTACGTACTCGTAAGTATATATGCAAATGGATGGAAGAACGCATCGCATAGAATTTTATGGAAGACCAAATCTATATAGCGTCGTCTTATTTATTTATCATTTACTATCTGTTGCTCTTGTCTATGAAGAATACGTTTATTGCTATCAAAGTCAAATATTAAATAATAAAATAAAAATAATAATTTAGGCTATAACAAGCACTTATGAATGTCAAAAAAATCTACCACCGGTTCGGCTGTCTCGCGGAAACTATGCATTTTTTCGGAATAAACGGGTTATAAGCTTTCCGCGTGCCAAATTTCATCCAAAGCTGTTAAGCCGGTTTAGCGTGAAAATCCTCACAAAATTTCGCGTTTATAATCTTAATACGATTTCTTCTTCTTCGACAAACTGAAGGAAATCCAATCAATTGGTAAATAACTTTAACGTCCTGCTAATAATTTAAATAAGTAGATAATTTTACCTGCAAACATTTTTAAGTTAGTCTCGCTTATATATTAAATAGTATTTATTCTATTAATTGGCTATTATTTGAATAAGTAATTGAAAGACTACCGCCCGATTTTAAAGTGGTATGAAAAGATTTAACCGACACAGAATACCTAATATCGTTGCTGGAATATCTTTCATGCCGGTGATTAATTCAATGGACAGGACAATCGAAGTTTAAGTTTTTTGCTGCACGGATAAAAGCTCTGTGGCGCAAGTTTTCAAAAGCTTCCAAGAAGAGTCATGTCAACCCTCTGATTAATGTCATGGAAAGCTTTCAGATTATTGAGAAATGGTGACTAAGATTTTGTTTACGGCATATTACGCGCAAGCACTTTTCAAGTGGAAAGTTTTTTTCAAGCTTCTACAGTTCTACCTAATATTATATGTTCTGTATTTATGTTTTTATTTAAGTATGTGTTAATAAAATAAACAACTGGTTTAGGTATAACTTTAACAACCTTTTTTTAACCAGAAGTCACATTCATTTCATTGTGAGTCGGACCACGAGGTTAAAAAACCGTAAAATTTCACAAGTTACGTTTATAACGTCTTATCATTAACAATTCATAGTTTTAAGCAGGCAATCCACTTTGCATCAATGAGATTTTTGCTGCACCTACAGTCCTACAATCTATTTCAGTTCTTGCAGCTTGTTGGGCACTGTAGCGTAGTTGTGGTACCTACTAATTTTACCTGCAATTTTTTCTGCCAAATCGTCCGGGGGGCAAGGAAACACGTATAACATACTTCTACGCATTGCCAGACACTCATGTCAAAAAAAATTGCGTTCTTAAAGATGCCTACCAATACAAAATCGTGATACAAATGTAATCCACGAATACGAATAAACATTTTGTCGTAATCACACTGATTTTAGACACACGAACTAGTGATGTAACATGTGTAATGACCGATTCAATTGAATGGGCATCAAAGAAAAAATTAATTAATGAAATTAAATTAATGTAATTTCGTCGTTTTGAATGAAAATGGTGATTATACCTATAAAATTTTCTCGAATTTTAATAGTTTTTCACTGCGGATTCACCTACCTACTCGTAATTTAATGACAGAAAATTGTAGAAATCTGATTAGTTAGATCCATACGCCTATAAAGCTAAATAAGAGGGTCACTGAATGTAGTGGTGACAGTGCAAGTACCACTTTATTTAAAGTCTGGCTCTATAATGAATGAACTCTGACTAATTGCGTTACCGATGATAAGGGCTGCAGTGCAAAGTGTAGCAGCCATAAGTTAACCTTCCAAATATGAAATAAATATGTTGCATAAGTATATCTAAATGCATAAGCGTTACATACAATACAGTCATGTTCAGATAACTTAACTTAACTTCTCAGAGGAGGCCTGTGCTCTGCAGTGGGACGTATATAGGCCGAGATGATGATGAGACTACTCCGATCTCCATAGATATAGATAGATTTATGATGGCGACTGTACACTATCAGTAAATTAAAACATAATTACAAACATAATTTTCATGAATGTTTATTTTATAATTTACAATTCATTTACTTTTTTCATTTGTAAAAATTTCGAAACAAGACAACTCGAAATGATGTGAGCAGATAACGCTCGATCTTTTAGGACCTTAAGTACCCGGTCTTTAGTCCATTGGTCTTAGTTACGGGTTGTTTCGGAAAAGGCTGTTAACAATTTATTCCAAAAAAAACTCTGCAACAATAAACTGTAAATTGAAGTTATAATAAACCGCAGGATAACTTTCATTCACTTCGTTCGTTCATTGGTTCAGTTCGTTCGTGTCCCATCACCACCCTCGTAACGGTTTGTTATAAGGTAGGTATTTTATATGTATTATACTTTCTGGTAGCGTAAATTAATGATTAAATCACTTACGTGTGATAAGAAACACCTTCTACTGTAACGCTAGTCATTTCTGACCTTTTTTGCACGAAATAACTGCACGAGACACCATTTTCTACGAGCTCGGTTCACCGGTACGGAAAATTAAAAATGTCAACCTGTGGCGGCCAACTTTGGTTTTCGTAAACGATAACGGCCAAGTGGCCTTAAAGCATTGGCAGAGGGGAAATAGATGCAAGCCATCCCGTCTTAAATTATCTAAACACTGTAGGTAATAATAATAAAAGACCAAAATAAAAAAAATATAGGTAAGTAGTCCAATAACTTTTCAAGCTCGAGAACATCTATTTAAAACCCTATTTTCAAAAACCCAATATGCAAATGATATAATCTACGTAACGTAAAAGCCGGTAAGGTCTGTCGGTAAGGTTACCGACATAGCCCGAAGAATTGCGAAACTGAAGTGGCAATGGGCGGGGCACATTGGTCGCAGGACTGATGGCCGATGGGGGCAAAAGGTTCTCGAATGGCGTCCGCGGACCGGGAGACGAGCCGTCGGTAGGCCTCCAACAAGATGGAGCGACGACTTGGTTAAGATCGCGGGATCGCGGTGGATGCGGAAAGCACAAGACCGGTCTGAGTGGAGAGCCTTGGGGGAGGCCTATGTCCAGCAGTGGACGTCTTTCGGCTGACATGATGATGATGATGAACGTAAAAGCGCGACGTATACGTATCATATTGCCCCGCGACCGGTTCTGGGGCAAATATATCTACGCGGGACACAATACAACTGGCCAGTATGTTAATGTTGTTATTGAGATTAACCGCCGGCCGGCGTGTGCGCAAGGCCGTGGGAAAAACGTGTACGAGTTTAGAAACATATGCTCGTTTGAAACAAAGTTTTTGTAAAAAATTACAAGCTTTTTGCTACCTAACTGTACTTATGACTGGTCATTCAGACTACATGTGGCCATACTGGCCATGGGCTAGTCTAGAGGTTCCCAAAGTGATCCGGTGGACCCCCAGGGAACCAGAAGTGGGTCCACGTTGGCGTGAAAAACAATGGGCTTTTAGTAAATACTCGTATAGTAGTAATGTAGCAGCAGGGGGTCCACCAAAAACAGTAATTTATTTTAAAGTGGCTACGAGAAAAAACAAGTTCGGGAATCTCTAGTCAGTCGGGTTGCTAAAGTGGGTGAAATTCGATTTGCATTATTTGGCCTTAATAAAAACAAAACAAATATGGCAAGTCGTACAAAAGATTTTTATTTAAAATAGTTTGCTCACTTACTTAAGTAGCTGAATTGATTTTCACTAAACGAAGTAAAAAAATCTGCGGCCAAATCTTTGAGGCTATCTAGGAACAGACTTGACTAACCTATATATTGAAAATACAAACTGAAATATAGATGCACAGAAAAACCAAAAAAATAAGACCAGCACTGGGAATGGAACTCAGGTCCTCGGTATTCCGTACCGCGTGCTATACCGCTACACCACTGCTGGTCAACGGTACAGACACGAATTTCCCCTATGCACCTCATATCTCAGCTTGTTTGTTTCTTATTTAGCCACAGTGCTGGTCTTATTTTTCTGGTTTTTCTGTGTATCTATATTTCAGTTTGTATTTTCAATTTAGGTTTTACGGGATGACCGTAAAAGTAAAAATTTGGAATTGAAATAAAAAATACAAAATGATTCCAAAAAAACAATCTTAACCTATATATTATAATCCCTGTTTGCGTTATTGGGTGTTAAAAATAATTAAACAAAAATCCCTCAGACTTGGTTTGGTCAACAAAGTTTAGTTAGTTTTTTTAATGCAAAATCTGGTGTTTTCCCACGCATACAAACAAGGTTTCCTCATTGTAAAAAAAACCTAGGTAAAGCAAGAGACTGCGCGTTAGCTATTTCCACGCTGCGCCTGCGGGTTATCCTCGTGAACGCTGCGCACGCGACGATACAATGGTTATTACTACCTACGGTGTAATTATGCTATTATTAGGTACATTCCAATATCAACAAATCATACATACCTAGATATTGGTTGTAATTGTTACATGTTAGGTATTACATTTTTATCATCAACTCGGTCTTTTAGAATAAGAGGGCTTGAACCTTAGTTCCCACGCGGGCCCAATGCGGATTGGGAACGTCACATTCACCATTGAACTTTTTCACAAGTGCGTGCGTGCAAGGCTTCCTCACGATTCTGTCCTTCACTGTAAAGCTCATGGTAAATTTAAAATGTAATTTCGCACATAAATTTCGAATAACTCAGAGGTGCCCGGGCTCGAACTACGACCCTCTTGCTTGAGAGACGATAGATGAAACCATTAGGTTAACACGGCTCTCGTTACTATATTTTTATACGGCACTGTTTACGAGTATGTCTCGCGTCTGCATCACACCGTCGCAGTCGCAGATGTGGTGGAATACCTCCGCCGGAAGAGCCGATACACGCTGAGGGTGTTCCAGCTGCAGTCGCGCCACTAGGTGCACTTCAGCTCGTTTGTAGTGCGCGTGCGGCGGCTGCTGATGGGGACTATCACGAGTGCTGCTTTCTGGCCGGAAGACGTCGTGTTCCGGCGGTTCCGGGGCACCATGGCGCTGATGAATGCGACTTCAGAGACGGTGACGCAACGAGGTCACTGTTTCACCATCCATTGATTAGTGTTAAGTGACGGTTAAATGTGATGCCGTCTCTATTTGTTTTGTTCGAATAGACGGAGACGGCATCACATTTAACCGTCAGTTAACACTAATCAATGGATGGTGAAACAGCCCCTTAGTTTTTTTATTACTTAATTGTTACCTATGGTTAGTCTATAAGGTATTTCTTGTGGGACATGTGGCCCGAAATAAATTGTTTTTTTTTTCTAAAATAAAATACTCGAATATATCGTAACTTGGATTAACTCTGATCAAATTGGGAATTTTATAAGTAATTTTAAAATTCCTATTAAATAGATATGTTAATTTAAAGTGAATGAGTTATGTAGACGAAAAGAAAACGTAATCGTCCAAGTTAAACTTGCTTAAGTGACAAAGTAACTAAAAAATAAACCTACTTAATTCGAAACTGTAACATGGGGAGCAATTAATGTTTTATCATTTCAAAAATCTAAATTAAGTGTGTCAACTATTTTTTTTGACGTCAGTGCGTGACATACAGTAGGTAGACGTGAATGTTTCAATTAAACCAAGGCTGGCGGTGACGTCAAAAAAATAGTTCGCATATTAACTTAAGATTTTTTAAAAGATAAAAGTTTCGTGTGTCCCTTTTTGGCTACACTTTTTACCACTAATTACCATTTTATTCATTGACATCTATGTACCATCAGCCAAATACTTTATACTTGTTTTATTTTGTGTACATGTAATTTGCGAAATGCGAATAAACCTTTTCTATTTCTATTTCTAAATCTATCAATTTCAAATGAATATGTCGTTAAAGTCGAACTTTCAAGTTGACAGACAACGTCTATTGGCATTATTGTTTTATGATATGCAAACGATTATCAACTTTAGGGTGGTAGACCACACATTTGGCTGATGGTACCTTACGGCACTAGACTGGCTGTTTGGAACAAAACGCGCGGCGCATCAGTCATCCATATTACTTTGACACAACCCCTGTCACGGACCTCAACAAACTATAGAGTGAAAGGTTCACAAATCCGCGCTGTGAACTTATTTTGTGTGCCATTTTGATGTAAGAAACATACAGTCTATACATAGATGTCGATGATTTTAGTATTTCCTTTACGTATACAGCCTGTTTTAGAATTACGCTGAAGCCAACGACAAGTTTTCTTAGTGACCGATACAGACTTAAGATGAGTCTATCTCAAAAACAACTGATTCGATTTTGATTAAACTTGCACTGATCACTAAGTGTGACTATGCCTTGTGAAGAATCATTGCAATCCGACTTATACTTTTCGAGTTTTCGAGATATACGCGGGCAAACAGACAGCTACATACAATTATGAAATTTGTCACATACCTATATGTTTAGAAGCTCGTATAAATTAACATATACTAAACTATAAACTGACATAATAGATATACCTACTTTGAAATTTACACCCTCTTTTTTCATTAAAAATTTTAGCTTTAAAGAGTATTCGCTTATTCGTATTCATTTGTAATACTTTAAATAAAAATGCATGGTGCAATCTTTAATTGCTTTTGCTTCATTAACAACAGATGTTTCTGACGAAATAAAGGTCTTATTTGCATCACGTGTCGCTGTAAAATAGCGAGCTTCAAGCTCTGACCAATTAAAAACTATATATCCTTACTAATTATAAATGCGAAAGTGAATATGTTAGCTTGTTTGTTATGCTTTCACACTTAAAGTACACAAACGATCGTGACGCAAGGACACAGGATAGTTTAAATCCCGGATTTTTTTATAGTTCCCACAGAAGCGCGATGAACGAGTTCTTCGCAGACGAAGAAAGGCGCAACAGCTAGTACTATTAATTAATACATTATTTTGTATGGGAGAGGCCTATGTCCAACATTGGACGTCCTGCGGTTGACGTGATGATGATTTTGTGTGAACATTCAATGCACGCTGCTTGTGCCACATGGTGCAATTGGCCACGTGTACCACGGAAATACCAAACTAGGTTTAATCTTTTTTCCGTACAAAGTGCCCACCCGCATGCGCCGTCCAGATGGGAGGCAATGCACTTGCATTACGAGTATACGCAATGATGAGTAATGAATTAACTAGTGTAATAAACTAGAATCTTAAACGGTTCAAGGGAATTCCGATGGCGTTGCGATTGCAACTTTGTAGCGCTAATCTTTGGGTCCAAAGTTAATGTCACTGTAATTGATGCGTGTCGTTTTGAAAAGGAAAGTTGTTTAGATAAGTAGTTTAACGTCAGTCGTGGAGATGCGGGCGCGTGCGCCGGGAAATCCGCGGGGAACGGGGAGAAAGATTTCCAGCGGGAATCCCGGAGTTGCATGACGGTCGGATAGACTAGTAAGTGGTCCGAGAACCTGACGTGAAGCTTGAGGTCCCGGGTTCTTCCGATTCCCGATAGCCGATCCTCGGTCGGGGCAGATATTTTTATGAATAAGAATGATTGCTCTCGGGTCTTGAACGTGAAATATGTATTTTTATCAAAGGTTGCTCACGTACAGGCAACTTTTACTTTCTCCTGTTTTTCACTTGTTTTGTTTTAATTAGACAGTAGACACTAGTAATAAGTAGACAAGGTATGATAATTGCTGTTTCATTTATTTACTCAATCACAGTTCAAAAGATACAGCGGAGCCATAGAAATACGAGTCCCCTTGGCGCCCCCAGAGCGCGAAATCTTAAAAAATATTTAGCGATATAATGGCCTTGTACTTTATTAGCTTACCGCAGCATGTCCGCTGATGATTTTTTTACTCGCGCACCGCGTTAGCTACCCTAGTGGTCACGTCGCCTTATAATCTCTAATCTTAAATCTGAACTACTAGCGCCATCTCTTGTACAGACACGTAATTATAATGTTTCAAATACTACAACATAGATGGCGTTAATGATCATGCTCCATCCTTCAAAAGATAGAGCTAACTACACTAATTAGTTAAATGTGATGCCGTCTCTGTCTATTCGAACAAAACAAATTGAGACGGCATCACACCTAACCACCAGTTAACACTAATCAATGGATGGTGAAACAGCCCCTTAGTATTGTTAAAATTGTAAAAATATATATTAAATTCTTATAAATTCGTAAGATGATGACATACATAGAACTTTTAACTAACTGTCGAAATATGAAGCGAAATTTTAGCATTTCGAGATTACATAAGTCATACCAAGGACCAGTCATACATACGTAAAGAAAAAGACTGGTTGTGGTTTTGACATCATTCTACGTCGTGGATGCCTTTAGAAGGTGAGTGTAGCGTTTCTTGCAAGGCCAGCAATGCAACAGCAGTGCCAATGGTGCTATACAGGTGTCCTTGGGCGGAGATCAGCTTTGACTTACCAATTACCACCAGATGAATCGCATGCCTGTTATCGGATTTAGTTTGAATGAAATTGTCTGTTCATTTTTAAAAACGCTTAATTTGATTGAGATAAGAGAGCGTTCGTTTTTTATCAATTTTTGTGTAATTAAGTGTATTAATTAATTTATTTTTTTACTGTTTTAATTTTATCGTTACTTATAATATTTGTTTTGTAATATTTGTTTTATGAAGAGAGCGTTGGATTTATGATATTAAATTAAAATATTATATTAAAATATTCGTCGTTCGTTACTGGTTTTATAATTCCTACTAGAAATAAAATATCACATAAAAAAAATTTTTTTTTTTTTATTGCGACTTAAATTAATTGGAAGCACAAATTCATACGCACTATACCTATGCTCAAATATTTAACACCTTATTTGTAAAGGATCAGTTAATACAACATCAAACTGCAGGTTGCGGCAACTGTTAAAGTGCGGACATGTGCGGGTTAAAACCCGACCGCACGCCACGCTTGCACGCGCCATCCAACGCGTGTCAACTAATCAGTCCCATATAATTATGGTCAGGTGCAGATAGAAACATGCGTCGCGTTTTAATAGTATGTTTTGTTTATGCTTGTCAGTTGGCGTATGTGAAGAGCTCGTAGTCGCGCACAGTGAAGTTGTAGTCGGGCGCCAAGGAGCCGGCGGCGGCGGCGGCGCTGGCGGCGCGGCGGCAGCGGCGGCGGCGTCGGGCGCGCCGTACGAGTGGAGGTTGCTGTAGCTGTCACTGTTGCAGTTGCAGTTACTGGACAGCAGCAGGTCTGCGCCCGCGCCGAAGATTGGCCCACAGCTGGAAGTAACAGTTGTTAATGATCGGTCACTCGCACTGTAGTTTTAGAGCCCAAGAGCTTCAAGAGCTCAAGTATAGTTCATATGGACCTCTGTAAAGTAACGCTGTAAAAAAAAGTTCTTGTAAATGCTATGAATGAAATCAAATTACTTACGGCCTTGCACTGGGCATACACTATGGCTATGTATATTCCGATAGTTCCGCAATCTATAGCGTGCCCCACGGCTGTGCTACATGGAGGGAAAGTATCTTACATATTCTAAATAGAAAATTTTACTGAAAGAATAAATGTTGAAAATAGCCTGAATGGCTTCGAGAAAACTATGGTACGGCCGTGCGTTTGTTTTTGTTTTGCTCGACTTGGCGGGGGCACTGCCGTGCCCCCAGATTCAAAATAAAGTTTTCTTTGAGCAAAATTTTCTATATGCAATATTTAAGATACTTTTTTCCATGTTTTTATACTCCCAGGATGTTGTCCTATCCTATCGGATGACTTTACAAGTAGTTTGAAAACCGACAAGTTCAATAAAAAGTCTTAAACTTGACTAAGCTTAGTAAATAGTTATCTCACCGACACACACACAGTACAGTACAAATGGTAACATCATCATCAGGCCTACGCATCTGTTTCAGACGAATTTTGGCGTGTTGCCTGTGCACAACGTCTTTGGTGGCTGACTAGACCGATGCGAGAGCGACATGGTGCAAATGGTAACATACGGTTACAATATTTAGTTCTGCTATTCGATACTAGATGACGCTACGGGTCGCTACAAACTTCAACCACTGTATTGTCGACTACTGACTCGGGATGGTAGCACAACGCTAAGGCCTTCTTGAGCAGCGGGTACTTCTGCGGCGGCGGCGGCGGCGAGTGCGGGGAGTGGGGGGAGGGCTGCGGCGCGGGCAGCGAGAACAGGAAGGCGCGCTCGGCCGGCACGTACCCGCCCGCGCCCCCGCCGCTCCAGCCCGCCTCCGAGAACCCGCCCAGCACCTCGCCGCGGGGCAGCTGCAACCACACATTACGCTACACTAGCCTGTACCCGCAAACCATTACGCCCAGTTTAGACTTACAGGAAAAGTGCAATGAGGGCTAGGCTCATTGACATGGACATTGGTGTTAGTATGTTGTATGTGTATATGACTAAATGAGCCAATTTATGGCAAGTAAGACCGTAACGTCAAACAGACCTCAATATACCCTCTATGATATTTCGCCTGTCAATTAGCCCTCATTGCGAGGCTGCAAGAAACGAGTTGGAAGTCAAATCGAGTGCCAATGTAAGGGTATTGCAACTTGCACAGTTTTCTCGCAAGTCTAAACTAGACTTTAACCCCCTATTCATAAAACTTAACAAACCTATGTTAACTAACAAATGCTTTGTCCCTTTCTAACAAATACAAATGTCGAAAGTGACAGATAAGGACAAACGAATTTTAGCGGCATTTTAACTAAAAATAGGTTTGATTGTCTTTTATGAATAAGGGGTAAATCTTTTAACGCTGAAAGCGGGGCAATCGATTTATATTCGACAATGACGACCTTCATATAAACTTTCATCCCCTATTTCACCCTCACACAGGAAAAATTATAAAAAACGCGCGAACAAATACCGACTTATTTTTTATTAAGTTCCTAAATGCCAAGTCTCATGGTTTTATCTTCGACAGCGACAAACTTACATCCCCTATTTCAACCCCTTAAAGCTCTTTTTCGCGATAAAAGATAGCCTATGTTCTTTCCAAGGTCTATTCTATCTCTGTATCAAATTTCATCTAAATCGGTTTAGCGGTTTCGGCGTGAAAGCGTAACAGACAGACATACAGACAGACAGATAGACAGAGTTACTTTCGCATTTATAATATTATTATTAATATTTATAATTATAATTATAATATTATAAAAAATTATAAATTATAAAATTATAAAATTATAATTATAATATTATAATTATAATTATAAGTATATAAAGTATGGATTAGTATGGAAGTATGGATTAGAATAATTTTGTGACTATTTGCAATATCTGAAATTAATTATGGCAAATATGCGTTCCGGGGCAATGAATGTCTGTGTTTTGAGACAGTTTTGTCTTTCGGAAACCTTTGTCCTCCCTTTTTTCCGAACAAAACGGGGACTATGCAACACTGTGGCATGCTCGATATTTTTATGGTACGGTTTTAAGATGTATTAAATATGATTTTAATCTAAACTTTGTTTTCACGCCCGTAATAACAGACTTTGAAAGCCATACTTAAAAACCTCACGCAACAGTGCGCCATCTAGTGAGACAAAAAACGATAGCCCTCGTTCGTATCGATTTCTCTTGATCAATTAAAATCGCCTCGTGAGAACCCCGCGTTAGATGGAACAGAAAGGAGTGAGTAGTAATGACCAGCACGAGCAGCAGCACGGGCGCGATGTTGTCGCAGTGCTTGTGGAAGGCGCTGGCGGCGAACCCGTGCGACGACGCGCGGAACACCAGCCGCCACGACTGCTTGCCGCGCCCCACCCTACGGACACACAAGTACCAACAACATGGGTGATACTAAGATTGGTTTTTTGGAATCTTTTTGTATTTTTTATTTCAATTCCAAATTTTTACTTTTACGGTCATCCCGTAAAACCTAAATTGAAAATACAAACTGAAATATAGATGCACAGAAAAACCAGAAAAATAAGACCAGCACTGGGAATCGAACCCAGGTCCTCGGTATTCCGTACCGCGTGCTATACCGCTACACCACTGCTGGTCAACGGTACAGACACGAATTTCCCCTATCCACCTCATATCTCAGCTTGTTTGTTTCTTATTAAGCAGACTTAGGGTTCCAATGGAGTGCCGAAAGTTTCTCCATGAGGGCTACGGTATAGATGTCGCTAGCGTCGCTGCTTAAGTGGCTAAGTAGACTGGCCGAGGATCGTGCTCAGTGGCGTGCAACTGGAGAGGCCTATGTCCAGCAGTGGACTAAGATAGGCCGATGATGATGATGAGTGTAGGTCATAAGCAATAAATGTAACTATGAAACACGGTATCTAGAATTAATAAAATACATCGCCCGTCCTATTGGTCCATACCAGTTGTTGATGACGGCCTGGTACGCGCTCTTGTCTGCCTGCAGTATGCTGGACCCCGCGAACATGTTCACCGCCAGTCTGGGAACAGAGCTCGAGCATGATTATGGCAGTTTTCCTTTTTAAATGCGAATAAACACGCATTTTGCTCTCTATTTTTCATCACACTTGCTTGTAAGGAATATTGTAGCATGAAGGCTAACTTGGTTGCAACTCCCTAATGAATAAAAACCAAGGATCTTTTTGCGTATTACGCCTAAGGGCGTAATGAATTTGATGTGTGTACTATGGGCGTGAAGTTGCTGAGTTGAGCAGTAGCCCCTCCGTCCCCTCAGCAAGGGTCTTCTACTGCATTCTGTTGCTGCCCCATAGCTGCGACAACGGCATCAAGAGTTTTTTGTAAAAATGATTATTATTTTTGTCTTACAATAGTCATTTGTGTCACAAGGGAACGAAACGATGTATTTATGGCGAGGGCGGTCCATTGAATCCAGAATGTAGCGAAGGATTCTATATAATTTTGCTCCCGAGTGGCTCATACAACTTTTCACACCGGGCATTAAGAAACTTGAAAAAAAAAACAATTCTAAATATGATTAACCCTTTGACCGCCGTAAAACACGACAGCTGAAAAAAGTGCCATAGTGGCCATGTCGTTATTTCGTGGCGCATATGGAACGATTTTCAGAAAAAAAAATTTTAAAGAGCAACCAGCATACAAAATGTCGTGGTTATACAATTATCAACTTCAAAAAATTACATTTACATTTGCAAACACTTAAACACTTAGAATAAACTTGAACAGAAATGTTGCACTTTGCTCCTTCTCGTCAGGGAGGAAAAGTTACTTTTCTGTATGAGAGGTGTGAAAATATATAATTTTACTCACAAATGTGATGACAAACATTGCATGTCGAACGAGCGATATGGAATTACGAACATCGACTCATTAAAGCCTTCAATCTTCGACTTGAGGCTTGTAATAGAGTCGTTCGTAATTCGTTATTTACCTGGGTCTCGTGCGGCTGTCATCGCGCGCGGCGGCGTGCGGCGCGGTGAGGGCGGCGCGCCGGTAGCGCTCCAGAGACAGCTCCATGGGCACGGCGCCCGTCGGCTCCACCTCCTCCGCGAACACGCAACTGTCTGCAACACAACTCAATCAGAACAAGATAGAAACAGTGACACGGTTGAATACAAAAAGTGTTTTTGATGCTCTCATCACTTTACCAACTTAGTTTGCTCCATACTAGAGAGTAGAGAGGTTTGATTTACAGATTTTGCGCAATCTAGATACGGAAAAAAATAACTAACATTACCTATGAAAAATGTCCTGTCGCTAGTCAGTGTCGCCATCTTGTGAAAGAAGGAAATGATTGGGATCCTGGCTTTTCGTCGAAAATATTTTTCCCTACATAGCTGTATAGGTATGCAAGTGAAGTGGCAATGGGCGGTCCACATCACTCAAAGAATAGATAACCGTTGGGGGAGAAAAGTTCTCGAGTGGCGACCGCGAACCAGAAGACGAAGCGTTGGCAGGCCTCCCACCTAGGTGCTCTGACGACATCGTGAGAATGGCGGGCAACCGGTGGACGCAAGTGGCGAATTGTCGTTCATTGTGGCGTTCTAAGGGGGAGGCCTTTGTTCAGCAGTGGACGTCTTCTGGCTGGTGATGATGATGATATTTTTTCCCAAATAATTAATTTGACGCTCACCTATCAGCAGCAGCCGCACGTGCGTCATGAGCGGCGCGAGGTGCAGGCAGACGCGCGCGCGCTCCTCCTCGGTCCAGTGCGCGCACGGCTGCGTGACGCCGGCGCGCTGTTTGGCCCACGCCAGGGCGCATCGCCACACTTCTTCCTCCTCCAAGCACAACTGGCGATTACCACAAAACAAGGTATAAGCGTAGGACGTAGGACGTTCAACGAGATGGACGGATGACCTGGTCTAAGCGCGAATTTACGGTGGATGCAAACGAAGCAACTGGACGTCGAGGAGGTCTGTGTCCAACATAGGCGTCGTACGGCTATGATGGTGATCATGATGAGGTTTAAGGAAAGCGTGATTACAGGTTGTTAGTTGGCAGTCATACACGCTGCCGAATACAAATTAAGAAGGATTGTCCAAAAAATAATTTGACGAGGTCACAATTCTCAACAAATTTGTTGCACGTAGCTATCGTAAAGCCGTTGGTGAGCAAAGTAATTGTTTAGTTCGTAATCTCAGATCATACAAACAAGGGAGATATGCCCTGATACGCTAATTGTACGAGTCCAGATGTCTCCAAATGTCTCCCACTTCTTTCACTAACACAAAAGCAATAACTGCCAATACGGCATAGGTAAGTACAGTCATATTTCCCACGCACACTTAAAACATTGCGACAATACTAGCAAAGTCACTAATAAGTACATACATACACATGCTAAAAAAGGGTGGGGCATCTTTCTGTAGCTATGGATTCCAATTACAAACATAAGTGCAACTAGAGTTTATGATGCTCAATAATCCAAATTTGGGAACACAAGCGCCTTTGCCCACTCTCACATCATCCCATTTCCCCGTTTACGACATCAACGGGAAAGTCAACGTTTACGACATCAAAGTCAAGATGGCCTACTCGCTTAAATAATTTATTTTCCAAAGCTCATCGTTGCAGTGAGCGTAGGATAGGCGCTCATGACTAGGTATGCTTGATTTTCAGCTCCTCATAAAAGTCATTTACATAAACCAGATAAAAGAATGGGGGCAAGAATTTACATTTATTTTCTTTCCATATTGTCCCGAAAAAACATCTCGCATACTAGACGGCCACAACCAGTGGCCGCAACGACCAGATAGACTTAAGAAGCGGCCAGTTGGCCGTTGCGGCAAATTACGCGACGTTCATATGGTTTCTTTTGTTAATTATAGGCCTTGCGGCCACTAGTCGTTCGTCTTGTGCGTGAGATGCTTGCCTAGATATTTTGTTTCTTTCTTGAGACTTACAAAGTCGGAGGAGATGAGTTTGATGAGCGCGTCTTTGGGCAGGTTGAGGAAGGCGTTGGTGCGCACGCAGTCGGCCGCGCGCTCGCCGATGAACGCTACGCAGCGCTCCAGGAACGACGCCGCGCTCTTGCCGCCTGTAACACACAACCGCCAACCATATAATATAGCCAAGCGTTAGAAATTCTTTCCTTCACGATAAACATTGGCAATCTTAGAGTTCGGCCTGAAAACCTCTTTGGAATACAACGCCATCTAGTGATTGCAAACGAAGTTTTGAGAGCTGAGGTACCATCAGCCAAATAAGTGGTCCATCAATTTTTGAACAAGTTCCTATCAAATGAATATGTTGCTAAAGTCGAACTTTAAAGTTGACAGACACGTCTATTGGCATTATTGTTTTATGACATGCAAACGATTATCAATCAACTTTAGGGTGGTAGACCACATATATTTGGCTGGTGGTACTTCATTTCATAGTAGGTTCTTAGACAGCACCCTCTGTTCTTGTTTAAAGTTACAATATTATCCAATAGGAATGCATTACTGGAATAATGATATTAATACCTATATCTCAATACAAATTTTTGTATCATTATTTGTGTAGATACACCATGTTCCATCTAAATCTATTCAGCAGTTATTCCGTCATTGAATAACAAACATCGAAACATATTCACAAACTTTCTCATCTTTACCACATTTAAATAGTGTTATCAAAGGTATTATTGTGTGCTGTGATTTCTAAAATCGGTCCCTTTCTGAAATACCTACTATCAAACGGACAAAAAAGCTACTTTCCTCTAGTCTTTCGTTTATTTTTGGTTGGGTTTGTTTTTCAATATATTTGGCTATTACCTACGCATACCTACTTACCTATATAATTTGATGTGTGTGTAGTAAATAAAATAGGACATTCATAGCAGAAAAAAGTTTACTTTCCAAAAGGGCTCCCAAGTTCTTGTGCGCCCAAGGGTCCCAGTCAGGTAAATATAATGAACATCTTCATTTCATAAAAATTTAACCTTTTATGCTTTTTTTTCCAGGCTTAAGTGCACCTGTGTGACTATGCCAGCCTCATTGGAAGACTCAATGGCCACATTCATCAAACACTTCTCCTGCGATGTCCAGATTATCTAGCTGCAAAGGAGTGCTTGATGAACCTGTAAATTCGTACAGCATCTTCCGATACCAGACAACTCAAAATAATATTCACTGCACCATTGAACAGGTCCAAATCACTCAAATACCTCTCACGGCTATCCTTAGTCAATACACACTCCACCAAAAAATGTACCTTAATCCTATTACAATCTGTGCACATTGGGGATTGAACAACTTTCATCATATTTAAAAATGTATTCAATGGAACATGACCTGACCACACTTGCAACGCCCACACAAGTACATATATCTCATTGTTTGTCAATTGTGTTTGTTTACTTATTTCATACAATAAAGAGTTTACATACATACATACAAATAAATCCCTGGGGAGGCTGGCACAATCAAACCAGGGCACCTGGAATATTTTGTTCTGCATTGTGTTGTACCTATCTTTTGTTTATGTATTTGACTTGCAATATATTACTGTGTTGTGTGTGTCTTTTAATTGAAACTGAAATATTGTGCTGTGACAAATGAGATTAAAGTTCGACTGCATAAAAGCAATTCAGTGCCAATTTCTAATATCTAAAATAATGTATGCCTTAAATTGCTGAATATCCATCCATTGAGAAATTGACAAAATGGCATTTGTTAGCAAGACCACCATTATATTGGTATTACTATACTATATCATTTAAGATATTATATTGAGCTAGTATACTCTTTATGGATGACAGATAAAGGCTGTGTTTCCACCAGAGATGTGCGAGGATGTGTTTTTCATAAGCAAATACAAATGCTTCATTTACCTATCCTAGCTCCGCTCAGCAGTTTCCACTAGAGCTGTGCAATGCGAGGATAGGAAAATGAAGCATTCCTATTAGTGCATGAATAACCCATTCTCACTCATCTTTGGTGGAAACGCAGCCTTATACTGAGCAGCTAAAAATCTGGCCCTCAAATATATTTTGTATGTAAAGTGGGCCAAATTCTGTACCACAGAATAAATTATCATACACAAATATATATTAGTTATGGAAAAAACACTATTCATTAGTGGCATCATTGTCAAATCCTTTTCAGGAACTACACCAGTCCACCTAAAGTAAAGGGGGTCCCATATATAACTTAATACTTATAACACTCTAACCTAACCTATGATAACCTATGTAGTCAGGAACCCCTTTGTTTTAGTCCAACCCCTAGCCTATGTGGTGTTGTGAACAAAGAAGTGTGTACTGAAGTCATGTTTTACCAATTAAAAGAGGCGATGCTTATGGCCAACGTCAATATAACTGTAACTTTCACATTCAAAATAGTTACTTCATTATTATAAATGGTAGGCAATTGTTATGAACCAAATACTGTGTAACTGCTTACAATCTTCATAAGTTTTTGAACATTAATAATTATTTACAGGCTGAGACAGAGGACAGAAATAAAAGCCAGGTTAGATATTACTTAAATTTAATAAAAATTTTGACAGCATCGTGCCACTTGCTCTTACAAGATAAAGGGTTCAGTTACTTAATACACAAAGGTACTGCGACACACTTTATACGCTAGGAATGATTGTCCTCTTCACTTGTTTGTAGCTTCGAATAACATAACCTAAAATTACACTGCAGCGTTCGGGTTGACGTTTTGGATAAGCGTAATATTATCTCCTTTCATCATTATTCTTCCGATTTGCTTCCTCTTTTTGGTCTTCATATGCACTTCTTCAGCTTCGTCCAGCACAATATTCATGTATTCGTCAAAGCCGACAATGTGACCCTCGATCCGTAGATTTACGTTTTCGTACAACCAAACTTGGACTCTGCTTCTATTTTGTAAATATCTGAAGATAAGGTTGATGGGCTGTACCATCACCTTCTGAACTTTCGGTGGGCCTTTGTATGCCATGTTTTCTTTGATATTCTCTTGCTTGTGAAATAAAATACAAGAAACACGGCGGGAATACCGGCTCCGCTTACGCTGTCAAGATGCGATTTTCGAAACGAAGCCAAAATTGGCATAGACAAACAATATGGCCGACGTAGTGTTGTGCCATGATAAACAGTTATCGGTTTTATGTGTGTTCGAGACACTTAGTAAAACGTCGAAAGCAGGCAAGGATTATGAAATAAATCGAGCTAAATATTTACTATTGTCATTTTAATTAAATGTTATTAATCTTGTTATTTTTATAAAATTCCAATTATTATAGAACTTATCTATGCTCAACGTAAGTCGATAACATCTTCTAGGTATTCATAATTTATTTTGTCTTATAAATAGGTATATTAGAATCGCCAGAGAAAGCCAGCTTTTAAATGTGTTAGAAAAAATGCATTATACAGTCAACGTCTTAATTATCTAAGCAGACAACAGTTACTCATTCAGTTTCACAATATATAGAATTAGTACAAAATCCTAATAAAAAATCCACTAACAACTCAAAATTTCACGCGTTGTTTCACAGCAAAAAGTGTGCGATGGCCGGGAATCGAACCCGGATCAACTGCTTGGAAGGCAACTATGCTGACCATTACACCACCATCGCAACTTGTCAGCCAGTCGAAATTTAATGTCAAAATCAAAATTGATATTACCTGGCCGATCCTGAATGTCCATTGCGGCTGCAAGCAAGGTGCAAGCGCTTTCCACACTCAAAGTGGAAGTTACGTGGTCCTCACACGCTGCTCGAAGGTCTTCCACGCCCATATCCGCCGCCAAGGTCATCATTTCAAAAACTCCTGAATCTTGAAGTAACAGCTGAGAATAAGAACAGAAAAAACCACTGATAATGATGATTATTTTGAAGCCAATTATCGTAGTAATTTGCTCCTTAGGCTTAAGCGCCATCTATGTGAAAATAAGAGAAACATTATGTACATTGGCTATGGAGCTATCAAGCTCTTTCAATAGTTCCATTGGCAAAGTACAGATGTCGCATAAAACACTTCTTCATAACAGTGGATCTCTCTATTTCGCTCAGATAACGAAATAAATACTTAGATATAACTTTTACCTATATAATAAAATTTACCATCCTTTACAAAGGCATAAAAAATTACCTGGGTACCTTGGCAAGTGGCAGGACTTATTATGAGCTTCACTGTGTGGATTGTGCGAGTTTTCCTTTGTTTTCAAACAGAAAAAGCGACTAAAAAAGGGAACTAATATTTTTCAAATAAAACACACACACACACAAACATCACGCCTGTATTCCCAAATGGGGTAGACAGAGCACACGAA
This sequence comes from Choristoneura fumiferana, assembly GCF_025370935.1. Lineage (NCBI taxonomy): Eukaryota > Metazoa > Arthropoda > Insecta > Lepidoptera > Tortricidae > Choristoneura > Choristoneura fumiferana. Next base: position 20,057,938 of record NC_133479.1, on the reverse strand, counting down.
ACGTTACCGTCAAGTAAAAGAAAACGTTTATAATGAACTACAATATTACTTTATTTCGTCGCTGCCAAAAAATGTTACACTGGCCGGTTATTCACGGCACTACCATCAAATTGCCTTACAAACGCGGTTTAAGAAAACGTTTATCAACTACATTAAAAATGTTACAATAGCGGCACTACCATCAAATTGCGAAGAAACGAGCGCCCGCTATAATTTTTTCCTCTTTTGTTTCAGGCTAAAAAGCGATTTATTTATCTGATTGAACAGTAGCACTATGAATAGAAGTTATTTATTATTCATAGATAGTCTATCTACTTAGATAAAAAACATGGTAACACAGCAGCGCCATCTGATGTGCGATAGAATCACTATTAGTTCTAAGTTTTCGAGCCCTGCTTCTCTTCTCACCTTGCCCGTGTAAACGTATTGTATGAAGAGCCGAAAGGTGTCGGGCTGCACGTGGGGTAAACGAATGACGGCGGGTGCACCCTGGGGCGCCGCGCAGCCCGGGGGCGCCACCGCGAAACCCGGGGGCGCCCCTGCCGCCCCGGGGGGCGCCACCACGGCACCGGGAATGCGGCATAACTCGCCGCGCTTCGTGTTTTGGAAACTTGCGCACCTGAAAAAAAGATTTCTTAAAACACGAGGTACTAATGCTGAACGCGATAAAACATCGTTTCAGTATTTCAGATATGCTTAGGACATTCTCGTAATTAATTATAATAAATATTTTTATGACCAGTAAAAAATTGGAAGTTAGAACAGATTGTGAAGCTGTGTCTTTGCACACCGCGTTTTTAAAACGCGTCGCCGACGGCGTTTGTATCGGTACAAACGCGAACGCACGCGAGTTGTAGGTATGGCCAAGGACCTTGTAGGTATGGCTGATCTATGGATAAACGCGCTGCCAACATCGAAGGCTTGCTTTAAAAAAAACAAGATATATGCAAAGGCTCTTTACAGTCGGTTGGAGATAGTTTAGAAACTATTTTTAATTTTTACCGAATTCACAAGATATAGATGGATTCCATAGTTTTCGGAGGAACGCTTTTTGGAATCACATAACTAGAAAATAATATCCGGGCATCGTTCGTTACAAATCTAAAGAGCTCAAATTAAATTTTCAACTACATAGTCGAAAACATCCTCTACCAGTGCCTACAGCTTTTCTTAAGATCAAGATTGCCCCGGTCCAAGAAGTTTGAAAGTTTTGAGACTTCGAATACCTGCGCTGCAGCCGAGTCATCCACGTTAATGCTCGATTGTCACCTGCCGAGAAATTTACTAATTTACTGCCAAACTTCCATCCTGTCATGTATTTTAGTGCTAAGAGACTTACGGAATGCGCGGAATTCGGCGGCTGCATCGCAGTTACGTAATTAGAATACTTACCGACAACTTATTATGAGGAAGCGGTTGAAATATACAGGATAATATCATAAAAATAGATTCTGGAGTATTTCAGGTATGTTCAAACGAATCCAGTTTCAGTTTCGATCCTAACTACTTTCGACAGAATTTGAACATTAATGAATAGCCCATGCTGAAGTCAAGTATAATGAACTAAAATAATTTCCTTGCTCACCCGCGACTTTAGGAAATTATTTTAGTTCATTGATATGGACCTCCGCAAAGTAACGCCTGATTCAATAAATTATTCAAGTGTAATGGCTTTTTTTTATCGATTTAGTTTTTGGAAATATTTCAAAATGGTGGAGCCATGGGGGATGAAATACAGATTCGTGAGGCCTACAGTTCGCTAAGCCATTCATACGTAGAACAGACGTCAAAAATATGGTCAACGATTAACATTGTCTGTTTTTACTTTCGAAATAGTAATCGCGTGAACCGAAGAGACACCACCACAGTTTGCTTGGCTCTTTGTTGGGGAATTAGGAATAAACGAAGTGAAAAACGAAGTCAGGCCCCATTCAACTACTAATTGGTCTAAAGTAGCAAGTAGCCAAGTGGAAAGCTACAGTACAAGTTAGGTAGCGGGAGCGCTTCGCTAAAATCTATTAAAGTTGTAGCGGCACTTGATGGGCAATCAGTTACTGATGAGTGCCGCCAGGGGGCGCGGGGGTTGCTCTACTAGCCCGGCTCACACAATATATTGTTATAACTGGACTGATTCAAACTAGCCCGAAGTTTCCCTCTTTGAAGTTATACCTCCTTTGAGTTGCAGGTCGGTCTACATCTAAAAATACATGAATGGGTTTCCTAATTTTCATCCTGTGCCGCTGTCACAAATTGAGAGTACTTCAAGACGTTCTAAATCTCACAGCCGACTGTGACTGTGAAATAGTTAATCAATGATAAATGAACTAATCAGTTTCACTGCATTAGTTAATCTCTATTTGCTGTAAAGTAAATCCATTGAAATGAGTCGCTCACCGGCGCTGGCGCCGCCCCGCGCGTGTTCCACCAAATTGTTTCACTCCAAATTCAATCACGACGCTTACACGCTCAGGAAAAGCTAATCCGTTTGATTACAGCAGGCTGATGCAATGATAGACTGGTAACATCGCATAATAAAGGAATGGTAGAGCTATTTTAGGGTCCTTTGGAGTCTTTAGGCGGGGTTTTAGGGGGTCGGGATGTAAAAAAGGGAATGTCATTAACAATGAAAATTAAATATTTTTCTTGTAACTAAAGTAGGTACGTAGGGCCCCCGTGTGGTCATTTTAAAGAAGGCCAGTACTGAATGTTAATCTGTAATATCAGAAGCTGCATTCACTAATATGGTTACCTAAGCATGTTCTACGGTTTCGTAGGAAAAATGACAAGACTTCTTTTTTATAATATTATGTGTGTATGTTTCTTTAATACTTAACTAAAACAGTTGATTTATCTTTAATTTATTAATAATGCATAATGTTTATAATGAACACTTAATACATGTACAGGAGGCCCTTGCTTTAGGGAACTTTAAATAAGTAGGTACCTATTGACAGATATTGCCGTTAAGTAGGCCAATGCAATTATGATCATCAAACGTTTGCCAAACAGCGCAATAATCTCAAATAGACTTGATTAGCCCAAAATCTACTTAAAAACAAAATGTTTATAGAAACAAAGTTGTTGAGAGACCCCCAATGAGATTAGGAGGGTCTCTGGACTCTCCGATCGGGATTGTGGGAAGTAATTAATTTATTGGCAAATTATCGCACAATCGCGGGTAGTCGCACATTCAAGGCATTTAATCACCCGACGGCGTGATTAATTTAAGTCTGTGGCTGTGCCCTGATCCTGTGTCGTGAATTTTTGCGTGATATCATCAATCTTGGTTGGCTCGCGGAGACACGGCGGCGGCAAAGAATCTGCTGCGGAGAAGCGTCTTCTCGAGTGAGCAAAGAAGGGAAAAGCCAATATTTAATTTTATTTACATTCAGGATTTTCCCCTGTAATTTGCTCTAGCATATATTATAATAATCAGAAGCTTGTAATATTTATACCATCGTATGGAGCGTAAATATACATATTTTTGTAAAGAATAAAATTACATTTTAATTTAATTGTTATGCTTAATTATAAAATTTCGCCTAACCACCGCTCAAAAGCTGGTTCATGATGAATTTATCGGAATAACTAATTATCATAAGCGCGAAACAATAGCCCTGTACAAACACTCCTTCCTAGCATGCTCTTATTACCGTGGTTTCCAAGCACCCGCCCCTATCAGGTCCCTGTGGAGTGAGCAGGTCGGATATTGTTGCTGGTCGGATAAAGGTTTCCGTGCTAGCACCTCTGGTAATTTGATATTAATCTCATCTCGATGTTGTCGTCGCCAGATGTTACTAATGGAGGCTGTTGGAGCAAAAACCTCTTTTTTGTCAAGACGCTGAAAGGTAGGAAAATGCTGCGTCAACTTACCAACTCATGCTCTCGACTTGTGAATGTGACAGGAAAGGGAAAAGATTCCACAAAAACCGCGGGGTGGTTCTTATAAATCGTGTCATAAACGTGGCATAATTAACAATCTAGAAATAAGATACGTTGAGTATGGCTATTTACAGAAAACTACCTGTTTTTCTTTTCTGTTCTTTTATTTTTACTGGACTACGCTTATATCGCGTGCGACTTTTCAGATATGAGCCGAGACTACGACTAAAAACAGTTCCAGATAATTAATAAATTAACTGGGACTATGTGTGTATTTCATCTGTTGACCGTGTCAAATTTATCTAAAGCGCCAACGTCTAAAGAAGATTAAAAATACAAACCTTATTCATGTATTCCTTATTTATAACTATGTTATTAAGAAAAACTTACATGGTATCAAAGTTTTTCGAAAATTTGGTTTGGACCAAAGCTCCCGAATTCACTATTGTCGAGTCTTGCCTCTAGTCAAGTCTTGTCAAGAATCTATGGAACAAGCATTAATATTCTTCGAGCCTTCGACACGTGTCTGAGACAGCTGATAATTGCCCGGCTTCTCGGACACCTTCGTAGATCTATAACGACGTACATCCCAAACAACCGTGACTGGTCATACGTCCTTTTGGAGGGCGAGGAATTCAGCCCTACTGGTTTTTTTTTCCTGCGGACACTGATCAGCACCGTAATTGAATTAGCTGTCGTGTGAAGCTAATTACGGGATTTCTGCGCCGCATGCCGTTGAATTGAGTGACATGGCCGAATTAAATGGGATTACACGATAAAACCAAGAAAACGTTTCGTAGACCTGCACTCTTTTTGATAAAGTAGAGGTAGGTACTCGTAGTAAGTTTCTGTTTACATAAAACGAATGTCAAAATGTTAAAGTTGACAAGAAATGGGTCTAAGTATGAGGGTTTTACGGTGTCAAAGAATTACGAAATACCTCACGAGGAGTTTCAGGAAAAAAACACGCAATATTGCCGTGGACATGCAAATTCGTCGATAATAGTCGAGAATAGGTTTGCACATGGAATGTAGTGGAACCATAAGACGAAAACAGAATCCTTTTATTGTAAGAGACGATACATGAAAAGTGCAGCTGTCTTTGTAATGTACAACGTAAGCAGAGCAAACGCAATCAGTAATTCTGAATCAATCCTAGACCAAAGCCGTAATACGAAAGCAATGTTTGTGTGTTCGAATCAAATTGTGTAGGTAAGTAGAATTTCATCAACTTTCAGAGACCGAATTGACTCGATGAAACTTGGTACGGATGTTTATTTTGTATGGCAAGCTAACTTTTTTAACTTACGAAAATTTACTCTTCAATCTGAATATTTTTAATGACAATTACACGAATTCTCTGTAGTAGAGTAATAGCCAAACAAACACAACGAAAAACAGGATTTATTTGTATCTATATCGTGGTATTTTTGGTGTTTTAAAAGGGTTTGTTAATAAATTAATTGTTCAGTTCGCGTGACTGTGCTTAATTCGATTATTCCTAATGATTGAATAACATAGATAGTTTAAAATGTATAATGTAGCCTGGGGTAGGCATTCTCCGGACTTCAACTACATTTTGACAATTGATAAATTCGCATCATAATCATAATAAGTAAAAGTTACAGAATTTCAAAAGTTAAGTTAGCTTGATTACACATTAACTGAGTTCTAAATGATTCAACTCCGTACAGTCAGCTGTCGATGGTGTGATACGCCGTTAATTACGTGTTTCTGAGCCAAGTGTACCGACAAGGTAATGATGTGGCCTGGCGTGACAGGCACAGGCGATCTAACTTTTAATAGCATGCTGGCTGCAGGCTTTGTTACAGAAGTAGAATCTTAAATACAGTATGGTTCAGTCAGTCAGGCTGTGTGGATTTAAAGTGAAAAAAAGAGAATGTAGTAAAGGGACGCACTACTCTAGCTGGACCGATTAGCTTGCCAACGATCGCAATTGTGACCACAATTTCTATTTGTGAAACGGCATAAGATGAAGATGTTAAGACAATGTAGCATCAGGTATCTTACAAGATGTAGTAACAATAATTATATTTCAGATGTTGTTGAAAGATGTCATGCAGCAGCAAGAAATGAGCGTTTGTGGAGCTCTAATTGATCTACAAGCGGCTCCACTCCCTAATTAATAAAAAGAAAAAGAAGAAGAAAGTATTTTATAGATCTTTTTATGCTCCAAAACTGATGTTGACTACTTCAAAATTTTGTCATATCCACGCAATTGTAACGCTAAACTTTTTTAATTAAAATAATGATATGCAAGACATTGCTTCAGTTACAGATTATGAAATCAAGCAAACACGGTATAACAAAAAACTTACACAGACCCTACCATGTATCAATATCACTTATGGCAAGAAAGATACACGCAGCCGTGAAACTTGTTGTTTCTTCCCCTAAAATTGGTAATCGCTCAAGAACAAGTGGCTGAGTCAACTCCGTGGCATGATTGATGCGTGCTTGCGCAGCCGCCATTCCCATTTGCATCGCGATTACACTCGCCAGGGATGTAATTAATCAAGTGGGTCACATCACACGCTTTCGCCTTTGGGAAGTCTTCGCGAGATGGTAAATGATATTGGTACATTAGGGTGATTAATTTTGTCATCGCCTCTAGTTTATTTATGTTCCAGTGTTGGGCTTAAGTTTCCAATTAAAATAAGAGGGCTTGGATTATTTCTACGCAAATTCAATGCTGATTCAAATCTTACACATGTCATTAACGTACGTACATCTTCTACTTAAGGGGATCCATGCCCAATGACCTTCGATCTGAATTCCTTCGTTAATGATTTTTGTAGCTTATTATATTAACAACAACGGCTTTAAGCAATATATATAGTATCCCATATTTACTTCAAAGTTCATTGTTTTCAAGATATTTGGCATCAAAGTTGAACAATTTTAGGCCAAAACACTGGTTTTCTGGCCATAACTTTTGTGTTAATTAGTTTCATATGAAAACCCTCAACCAGTTTTTAGAGACGTCAAAGACGAACCCAAATATGTAGATTTCATATATGTTAGATCTTTCACGTCAATAGAGATACGAAATAAGTGTTTTCATTTTTTCAAAATCCGGTATACAAAAATGGAGATAAGATTGGAGAACCGATAGCCGTTTGCCTTATAATTCTATCTGTAGTGCAAAAGTAGGAGATACGATTCAAAACTTGTCAAAAAATCGATGAAAACCTCGGGTAGCCCCTTAAGAGGCTACCCAAATAACTAGACTACTACGCTCAGTGCGATTGGGAACTTCACATAGGGCAAACCTTGGCTTATCGGTGATACTTGGTAATTCGGTGATACAGTATCACTGATGCTGCTTTATTTATCTTATAAAATCGATAAATCAATGGCTGCTGTCAGTTTTGATGATCAAATCTTAATCCGGTTTTATAACGATTTAATTGCATGCTTTACTATTGTGAGCTGCAACATAAGCAATTACGCAGTATCAAGCGAATTATAATATCAACGATTTGCCAAGGTTTGCTCTACCATTGAATTGAGTTAACTATCAAGTGAAACTGGTATCAAGGTTATTTACTCAAATCATTAATCCCTTAAAGCTTGCAAAATGAAACAAACTTCAACGTTTACACGAGTAAAGCCTGCAGCTTAGAAGGCTTCTTCGTTAAATCCACTACCCAAGTGAAACTTCGATGTAAGACGAAGCACAAGCTTAAAATGCATAGTGTTATTTGAACATCAGACTCTGAGCAATGTTTTGCAAAACGATCAAATGTCTATGTAGTTAGCACATGCGCAATCATCTGTTGTAACTTTCAGTAAATATTTCGAAACGTCGCAACCGCAATCATGCAGCAACCTTTGAAAATAATGTTATAAATAAAGTTAGCAGTAACCTACCGCCAAATAGTTAGTGAATTTAAATGTACTATTGCTGAAAGTAGGTTTGTTACATTATTCATGTTAAGTTGCCTAAGCTTGTAAATTGCAACATTTTAAAACGTAAACTTTGATTTCCTGCAACGTTAATTCTGGCGTTTAATGTACGGGCTAAAAAAAACTGCACGTAAGCTACCACGACTTAAAATTGTAACGTTTTCGGACATTACTTGAGCAATGTTTTTGCAAAGTAACGTGACAAATGTACCTCTAAGTTACTTGCGCAATAGTAATTGTAACTCATTGCATGTTAAATATTTTGAAAGTTCCAACCGCAATCTTGCAGTACCTTTGAAATATAATGTTATATTATAAAGTTACAGTAACGTTACCGCCAAATAGTTAGTGAAATTTACATATGCAACTTTGCTGCAAAGTTGGTTTTGTTACATTATTCATGTTAAGTTGCCCTAGCGCTTTAAATTGCAACGTTTAAAACGTTACAACGATGGTTCTTACGTTAAATTGACGCCAGTGGATAAATAAAACGGCAATTTCAAAGAGACAGACTTCCACGTAAGCTACCACACTTAAAATTGTAACGTTTTCGAAATTACTTGAGCAATGTTTTTGCAAGTAACGTGACAAATGTACCTATAAGTTACTTGCGCAATATTATTGTAACTTTGCATGTTAAATATTTGAAAGTCCAACTGCAATCATGCAGCAACCTTTGAAATATAATGTTATATTTAAAAGTTACAGTAACCTACCGCCAAATGGTTAGTGAAATTTACATATGCAACTTTGCTGCAAAGTTAGTTTTGTTATATTGTTCATGTTAAAGTTGCCCTAAACTTAAAATTGAAACATTTAAAACATTATAACGATGATGTTCCTGCAACGTTAAATTCTGGCGTTTAATGTACGTTGTCAAAAAAACTTCCACGTAAGCTACCGCAGCTTGATTTTTTATGTTTCAGACATGCATGACTGCATTGCTACAAGAAAAGTAGCGTGATTAAATGTACCTATAAGTTACTTGTGTAATATTGTTGTAACATTGCTTGTTTAATATTGAAACTACAACCGCAATCATACAGCAACGTTTTAAATACTACCTGTTTAAAAAAAACATTTCACAACCTGTTTTAAAAAATATTTTACAAACCACCCGACACTCAGGTCTTGACATACTGAACAGAAAGGTTGAATACGCTATTTTTCTCTTAGGCCATTTTAACCTACTCAACAATAATAAGGTTGAAAATTCTACAATAACATGAAATGTACTTCTAAACTTTTTCGTAAGTACTGGTTGGCGATTTCGGGAACAAAAAGCAGGACAAAAGTATTGTTATAGATACAATTGCTATTGTATGTACCTAGGTCCAAAGTCTAAGAACTTAGTCACTAAACTCGGCCGTCTAGACAGAGCAACGATGAGGTGCGGTGCGAGGGAGAGCGGCGTGGCGTGGCCCGTGCGCGCCCCGTGCACTCCGACGTTCAGTGCGCGATGGTACTGGCTGCGAAGTGTCGGCGCGTCGCATTTTTCGTGAATATAATTTAATAATATGTTCCGATATAGGAGAGGCCAATTATATAAATGCGGTGCGGGGCGGGCGCGGCGCAGGCAGACTGTGAGCCGATTGCTTGCTAGGCGGCATCTGTGGCGGCGTTATCAAAAAGAAAAGAAAGCCACCGCCGCGCGGCAATTCGCTTTTTATTCCCGACGATCGCGACTCGGTATAAGTGTGAACTAAGGCATCGATATTAATATATTATTACTAAGTAAATATATCTACTTACAAACTAAACAAAAATTGACGACTTCATCGTAAGGTGCTTTGGGTAATTCACGTGGATTTTAGATGATTGACATGACGTTTATAATTTCGTTAATTACTCCGAGTTGGTACATTATTTAAAGTCTTAGGTATTTCTGTCGTTTCCACTAATCGATCTTAATATATATATAAAAAAAGTTTCTAAAATATGATCGATTTATGGAAATATTGGTATTTCAAAAACTAGTTACTATTTTTTTGCACAGGGGCTATTTCGGAATATAGCGGGGTTATTCTGCGTGTTTATGAAAGGTGGACTTTATTATAATTGGCTCAGGTTCATATTTCTTTTTAGGCTGAAATTCCCCATTCATTTTTTTTTTTATTTCGTTAATAATATCCAACAGTTACAGATTTTTTCAATCTCTGTATTCCGAAATAACACAAACGCAATGTGGTTCTCAAAATTTGCCGCAAAGGAATATTAATCTACATACATTATAGAACAAAGCTGGATTAGTTACACCATTTATAACTCGAGACAGCTGGACAGATTAATGATCTTTGATGTGTGGATTGTAGAGTTTGTCTCCGCCCGGAATAGCAGAATAGGGGGAGAGGAGCGAAGCCGCGGGAATATACTAGTAAGTATATAAACAATTAGAAATGCAATGTCACTTTTTATATTTTGAACTAGCTTTTACCCGCGGCTACGCTCGCGTGAACCATAAACATTTCATGAACCAAGCAATCAGCAAGCATGCTAGCAAGCATTTAGCAATCATTTAGCTAGCTTGCAAGCAAGTATGCAAGCAAGCAAGCATGCAAGCAAACATTTAAGCAAGCTTGCAAGTGAGCATGCTTCGCTCGCGTGAAACATAATCATTTCAAAGAACGCAGTATGCAAGCAACTTAATAAAGCTCATGCTACATCGTTTTGATAGCCGAAGTATCAGGTACGCTACCCTGTTCGACACACTGGAGATCTCTTTAATGTTGTTAGAGAGGGATCTATTAACAGGAACCCTACGCCACCTGTGATGTTTGATCATCTCGCGGAAGTACAGAAGGTGGCCGCGATCTAAGATGATGGTGCCCTCCCTCTCTATGTATTTCACTTAACTCTCTGAATATGCACCTTATGTTCTCCAGCTCCACTTCCAACTGCGCTAGAAGAGTCCTAAAAAGTCCGTCCGTTCTCAGGCCAGGGTCAGTTTTACTTAGGTAAGCCTGGATCGACCGGGATTCTTAGCATCCTCTGCCCCACCGTTACCATGAACGCTACTATGGCAAGGAATAGCGGGGCGACCGGGAACTGGGGGCCATCTCTTTGCGTGCGCTTATCTGGTAGGGGTTTGCCCATAATCCACCACTGGGCATGCGAGTTGGCGATTCGTAGGCACAGTTATTGCAACCGCCGATGCTGCAGCCGAATCCCGGGGCCCGGGACTTAACTGTGCCGATTTTGGCTGCGCTATATGCCGCAATCAGCCATCTGCCAAGCCCAGTCTGTCAGAACGGCAGGGTGCACCACGGGCAGGTAAGGTTGGCTTGGGGTCCATAGATGGAGGTTAGCACCACAAATAAAAAAATGTAAATCTTGAAAGTTGAAAGTTTGAATACCTCAGACAATTACCAACTAAAGTAAGCTGGGTTTTTCGGGAATCACTTCACTGGAATAACCCCTAAAGGGGA
>NC_133479.1:20008050-20046601 GCF_025370935.1 Choristoneura fumiferana | reverse complement strand
AGGCAATTGTTATGAACCAAATACTGTGTAACTGCTTACAATCTTCATAAGTTTTTGAACATTAATAATTATTTACAGGCTGAGACAGAGGACAGAAATAAAAGCCAGGTTAGATATTACTTAAATTTAATAAAAATTTTGACAGCATCGTGCCACTTGCTCTTACAAGATAAAGGGTTCAGTTACTTAATACACAAAGGTACTGCGACACACTTTATACGCTAGGAATGATTGTCCTCTTCACTTGTTTGTAGCTTCGAATAACATAACCTAAAATTACACTGCAGCGTTCGGGTTGACGTTTTGGATAAGCGTAATATTATCTCCTTTCATCATTATTCTTCCGATTTGCTTCCTCTTTTTGGTCTTCATATGCACTTCTTCAGCTTCGTCCAGCACAATATTCATGTATTCGTCAAAGCCGACAATGTGACCCTCGATCCGTAGATTTACGTTTTCGTACAACCAAACTTGGACTCTGCTTCTATTTTGTAAATATCTGAAGATAAGGTTGATGGGCTGTACCATCACCTTCTGAACTTTCGGTGGGCCTTTGTATGCCATGTTTTCTTTGATATTCTCTTGCTTGTGAAATAAAATACAAGAAACACGGCGGGAATACCGGCTCCGCTTACGCTGTCAAGATGCGATTTTCGAAACGAAGCCAAAATTGGCATAGACAAACAATATGGCCGACGTAGTGTTGTGCCATGATAAACAGTTATCGGTTTTATGTGTGTTCGAGACACTTAGTAAAACGTCGAAAGCAGGCAAGGATTATGAAATAAATCGAGCTAAATATTTACGATTGTCATTTTAATTAAATGTTATTAATCTTGTTATTTTTATAAAATTCCAATTATTATAGAACTTATCTATGCTCAACGTAAGTCGATAACATCTTCTAGGTATTCATAATTTATTTTATCTTATAAATAGGTATATTAGAATCGCCAGAGAGAAAGCCAGCTTTTAAATGTGTTAGAAAAAATGCATTATACAGTCAACGTCTTAATTATCTAAGCAGACAACAGTTACTCATTCAGTTTCACAATATATAGAATTAGTACAAAATCCTAATAAAAAAACCACTAACAACTCAAAATTTCACGCGTTGTTTCACAGCAAAAAGTGTGCGATGGCCGGGAATCGAACCCGGATCAACTGCTTGGAAGGCAACTATGCTGACCATTACACCACCATCGCAACTTGTCAGCCAGTCGAAATTTAATGTCAAAATCAAAATTGATATTACCTGGCCGATCCTGAATGTCCATTGCGGCTGCAAGCAAGGTGCAAGCGCTTTCCACACTCAAAGTGGAAGTTACGTGGTCCTCACACGCTGCTCGAAGGTCTTCCACGCCCATATCCGCCGCCAAGGTCATCATTTCAAAAACTCCTGAATCTTGAAGTAACAGCTGAGAATAAGAACAGAAAAAAACCTCTGATAATGATGATTATTTTGAAGCCAATTATCGTAGTAATTTGCTCCTTAGGCTTAAGCGCCATCTATGTGAAAATAAGAGAAACATTATGTACATTGGCGATGGAGCTATCAAGCTCTTTCAATAGTTGCATTGGCAAAGTACAGATGTCGCATAAAACACTTCTTCATAACAGTGAATCTCTCTATTTCGCTCAGATAACGAAATAAATACTTAGATATAACTTTTACCTATATAATAAAATTTACCATCCTTTACAAAGGCATAAAAAATTACCTGGGTACCTTGGCAAGTGGCAGGACTTATTATGAGCTTCACTGTGTGAATTGTGCGAGTTTTCCTTAGTTTTTAAACAGAGAAAGCGACTAAAAAAGGGAACTAATATTTTTCAAATAAAACACACACACACACACACACACACACACACACACACACACAAACATAACGCATGTATTCCGAAATGGGGTAGGCAGAGCACACCAAAGAGTGAGCACACGAAACGTTACCGTCAAGTAAAAGAAAACGTTTATAATGAACTACAATATTACTTTATTTCGTCGCTTCCAAAAAATGTTACACTGGCCGGTTATTCACGGCACTACCATCAAATTGCAAAGAAACGAGCGCCTCCTATGATTTTTTCCTCTTTTGTTTCAGGTTTAAAAGCGATTTATTTCTGTTTTTTTTTTACCACGGGACAATTCACACCAATTGACCTCGTCCCAAAGTAAGCTTAGCAAAGCTTGGGTTATGGGTACTAAGCAACGGATAAATATAATTATATAGATAGATACATACTTATAATAACATAGTAAACACCCAAGACCCGAGAACAAACATTCGTATTTTTCATACAAATATCTGCCCCGATACGGGAATCGAACCCGGGACCTCAAGCTTCGTAGTCAGGTTCTCTAACCACTAGGCTAGGCCATCTGGTCGTCACTGATTGAACAGTAGCACTATGAATAGAAGTTATTTATTATTCATAGATAGTCATAGATTATCTACTTAGATAAAAAACATGGTTACACAGCAGCGCCATCTGATGTGCGATAGAATCACTATTAGTTCTAAGTTTTCGAGCCCTGCTTCTCTTCTCACCTTGCCCGTGTAAACGTATTGTATGAAGAGCCGAAAGGTGTCGGGCTGCACGTGGGGTAAACGAATGACGGCGGGTGCACCCTGGGGCGCCGCGCAGCCCGGGGGCGCCACCGCGAAACCCGGGGGCGCCCCTGCCGCCCCGGGGGGCGCCACCACGGCACCGGGAATGCGGCATAACTCGCCGCGCTTCGTGTTTTGGAAACTTGCGCACCTGAAAAAAAGATTTCTTAAAACACGAGGTACTAATGCTGAACGCGATAAAACATCGTTTCAGTATTTCAGATATACTTAGGACATTCTCGTAATTAATTATATTTTTATGACCAGTAAAAAATTGGAAGTTAGAACAGATTGTGACGTTTTTAAAACGCGTCGCCGACGCACGTTTGGATCGGTACAAACGCGAACGCACGCGAGTTGTAGGTATGGCCAAGGACCTTGTAGGTATGGCTGATCTATGGATAAACGCGCTGCCAACATCGAAGGCTTGCTTTAAAAAAAACAAGATATATGCAAAGGCTCTTTACAGTCGGTTGGAGATAGTTTAGAAACTATTTTTAATTTTTACCGAATTCACAAGATATAGATGGATTCCATAGTTTTCGGAGGAACGCTTTTTGGAATCACATAACTAGAAAATAATATTCGAGCATCGTTCGTTACAAATCTAAAGAGCTCAAATTAAATTTTCAACTACATAGTCGAAAACATCCTCTACCAGTGCCTACAGCTTTTCTTAAGATCAAGATTGCCCCGGTCCAAGAAGTTTGAAAGTTTTGAGACTTCGAATACCTGCGCTGCAGCCGAGTCATCCACGTTAATGCTCGATTGTCACCTGCCGAGAAATTTACTAATTTACTGCCAAACTTCCATCCTGTCATGTATTTTAGTGCTAAGAGACTTACGGAATGCGCGGAATTCGGCGGCTGCATCGCAGTTACGTAATTAGAATACTTACCGACAACTTATTATGAGGAAGCGGTTGAAATATACAGGATAATATCATAAAAATAGATTCTGGAGTATTTCAGGTATGTTCAAACGAATCCAGTTTCAGTTTCGATCCTAACTAGTTTCGACAGAATTTGAACATTAATGAATAGCCATGCTGAAGTCAAGTATAATGAACTAAAATAATTTCCTTGCTCACCCGCGACCTTAGGAAATTATTTTAGTTCATTGATATGGACCTCCGCAAAGTAACGCCTGATTCAATAAATTATTCAAGTATAATGGCTTTTTTATCGATTTAGTTTTTGGAAATATTTCAAAATGGTGGAGCCATGGGGGATGAAATACAGATTCGTGAGGCCTACAGTTCGCTAAGCCATTCATACGTAGAACAGACGTCAATAATATGGTCAATGATTAACATTGACTGTTTTTACTTTCGAAATAGTAATCGCGTGAACCGAAGAGACACCACCACAGTTTGCTTGGCTCTTTGTTGGGGAATTAGGAATAAACGAAGTGAAAAACGAAGTCAGGCCCCATTCAACTACTAATTGGTCTAAAGTAGCAAGTAGCCAAGTGGAAAGCTACAGTACAAGTTAGGTAGCGGGAGCGCTTCGCTAAAATCTATTAAAGTTGTAGCGGCACTTGATGGGCAATCAGTTACTGATGAGTGCCGCCAGGGGGCGCGGGGGTTGCTCTACTAGCCCGGCTCACACAATATATTGTTATAACTGGACTGATTCAAACTAGCCCGAAGTTTCCCTCTTTGAAGTTATACCTCCTTTGAGTTGCAGGTCGGTCTACATCTAAAAATACATGAATGGGTTTCCTAATTTTCATCCTGTGCCGCTGTCACAAATTGAGAGTACTTCAAGACGTTCTAAATCTCACAGCCGACTGTGACTGTGAAATAGTTAATCAATGATAAATGAACTAATCAGTTTCACTGCATTAGTTAATCTCTATTTGCTGTAAAGTAAATCCATTGAAATGAGTCGCTCACCGTCGCTGGCGCCGCCCCGCGCGTGTCCACCAAATTGTTTCACTCCAAATTCAATCACGACGCTTACACGCTCAGGAAAAGCTAATCCGTTTGATTACAGCAGGCTGATGCAATGATAGACTGGTAACATCGCATAATAAAGGAATGGTAGAGCTATTTTAGGGTCTTTTGGAGTCTTTAGGCGGGGTTTTAGGGGGTCGGGGTGTAAAAAAGGGAATGTCATTAACAATGAAAATTAAATATTTTTCTTGTAACTAAAGTAGGTACGTAGGGCCCCCGTGTGGTCATTTTAAAGAAGGCCAGTACTGAATGTTAATCTGTAATATCAGAAGCTGCATTCACTAATATGGGGTTACCTAAGCATGTTCTACGGTTTCGTAGGATAGGAAAAATGACAAGACTTCTTTTTTATAATATTATGTGTGTAGGTTTCTTTAATACTTAACTAAAACAGTTGATTTATCTTTAATTGATTAATAATGCATAATGTTTATAATGAACACTTAATACATGTAAGGAGGCCCTTGCTTTAGGGAACTTAAATAAGTAGGTACCTATTGACAGATATTGCCGATAAGTAAGCCAATGCAATTATGATCATCAAATGTTTGCCAAACAGCGCAATAATCTCAAATAGACTTGATTAGCCCAAAATCTACTTAAAAACAAAATGTTTATAGAAACAAAGTTGTTGAGAGACCCCCAATGAGATTAGGAGGGTCTCTGGACTCTCCGATCGGGATTGTGGGAAGTAATTAATTTATTGGCAAATTATCGCACAATCGCGGGTAGTCGCACATTCAAGGCATTTAATCACCCGACGGCGTGATTAATTTAAGTCTGTGGCTGTGCCCTGATCCTGTGTCGTGAATTTTTGCGTGATATCATCAATCTTGGTTGGCTCGCGGAGACACGGCGGCGGCAAAGAATCTGCTGCGGAGAAGCGTCTTCTCGAGTGAGCAAAGAAGGGAAAAGCCAATATTTAATTTTATTTACATTCAGGATTTTCCCCCGTAATTTGCTCCAGCATATATTATAATAATCAGAAGCTTGTAATATTTATACCATCGTATGGAGCGTAAGTATACATATTTTTGTAAAGAATAAAATTACATTTTAATTTAATTGTTATGCTTAATTACAAAATTTCGCCTAACCACCGCTCAAAAGCTGGTTCATGATGAATTTATCGGAATAACTAATTATCATAAGCGCGAAACAATAGCCCTGTACAAACACTCCTTCCTAGCATGCTCTTATTACCGTGGTTTCCAAGCACCCGCCCCTATCAGGTCCCTGTGGAGTGAGCAGGTCGGATATTGTTGCTGGTCGGATAAAGGTTTCCGTGCTAGCACCTCTGGTAATTTGATATTAATCTCATCTCGATGTTGTCGTCGCCAGATGTTACTAATGGAGGCTGTTGGAGCAAAAACCTCTTTTTTGTCAAGACGCTGAAAGGTAGGAAAATGCTGCGTCAACTTACCAACTCATGCTCTCGACTTGTGAATGTGACAGGAAAGGGAAAAGATTCCACAAAAACCGCGGGGTGGTTCTTATAAATCGTGTCATAAACGTGGCATAATTAACAATCTAGAAATAAGATACGTTGAGTAAGGCTATTTACAGAAAACTACCTGTTTTTCTTTTCTGTTCTTTTATTTTTACTGGACTACGCTTATATCGCGTGCGACTTTTCAGATATGAGCCGAGACTACGACTAAAAACAGTTCCAGATAATTAATAAATTAACTGGGACTATGTGTGTATTTCATCTGTTGACCGTGTCAAATTTATCTAAAGCGCCAACGTCTAAAGAAGATTAAAAATACAAACCTTATTTATAACTATGTTATTAAGAAAAACTTTCATGGTATCAAAGTTTTTCGAATAATTTGGTTTGGACCAAAGCTCCCGAATTCACTATTGTCGAGTCTTGCCTCTAGTCAAGTCTTGTCAAGAATCTATGGAACAAGCATTAATATTCTTCGAGCCTTCGACACGTGTCTGAGACAGCTGATAATTGCCCGGCTTCTCGGACACCTTCGTAGATCTATAACGACGTACATCCCAAACAACCGTGACTGGTCGGTCATACGTCCTTTTGGAGGGCGAGGCATTCAGCCCTACTGGTTTTTTTTCCTGCGGACACTGATCAGCACCGTAATTGAATTAGCTGTCGTGTGAAGCTAATTACGGGATTTCTGCGCCGCATGCCAGGCGTTGAATTGAGTGACATGGCCGAATTAAATGGGATTACACGATAAAACCAAGAAAACGTTTCGTAGACCTGCACTCTTTTTGATAAAGTAGAGGTAGGTACTCGTAGTAAGTTTCTGTTTACATAAAACGAATGTCAAAATGTTAAAGTTGACAAGAAATGGGTCTAAGTATGAGGGTTTTACGGTGTCAAAGAATTACGAAATACCTCACGAGGAGTTTCAGGAAAAAAACACGCAATATTGCCGTGGACATGCAAATTCGTCGATAATAGTCGAGAATAGGTTTGCACATGGAATGTAGTGGAACCATAAGACGAAAACAGAATCCTTTTATTGTAAGAGACGATACATGAAAAGTGCAGCTGTCTTTGTAATGTACAACGTAAGCAGAGCAAACGCAATCAGTAATTCTGAATCAATCCTAGACCAAAGCCGTAATACGAAAGCAATGTTTGTGTGTTCGATTCGAATCAAATTGTGTAGGTAAGTAGAATTTCATCAACTTTCAGAGACCGAATTGACTCGATGAAACTTGGTACGGATGTTTATTTTGTATGGCAAGCTAACTTTTTTAACTTACGAAAATTTACTCTTCAATCTGAATATTTTTAATGACAATTACACGAATTCTCTGTAGTAGAGTAATAGCCAAACAAACACAACGAAAAACAGGATTTATTTGTATCTATATCGTGGTATTTTTGGTGTTTTAAAAGGGTTTGTTTAATAAAATTAATTGTTCAGTTCGCGTGACTGTGCTTAATTCGATTATTCCTAATGATTGAATAACATAGATAGTTTAAAATGTATAATGTAGCCTGGGGTAGGCATTCTCCGGACTTCAACTACATTTTGACAATTGCTAAATTCGCATCATAATAAGTAAAAGTTACAGAATTTCAAAAGTTAAGTTAGCTTGATTACACATTAACTGAGTTCTAAATGATTCAACTCCGTACAGTCAGCTGTCGATGGTGTGATACGCCGTTAATTACGAGTTTCTGAGCCAAGTGTACCGACAAGGTAATGATGTGGCCTGGCGTGACAGGCACAGGCGATCTAACTTTTAATAGCATGCTGGCTGCAGGCTTTGTTACAGAAGTAAAATCTTAAATAGAGTATGGTTCAGGCTGTGTGGATTTAAAGTGAAAAAAAGAGAATGTAGTAAAGGGACGCACTACTCTAGCTGGACCGATTAAGCTTGCCAACGATCGCAATTGTGACCACAATTTCTATTTGTGAAACGGCATAAGATGAAGATGTTAAGACAATGTAGCATCGGGTATCTTACAAGATGTAGTAACAATAATTATATTTCAGATGTTGTTGAAAGATGTCATGCAGCAGCAAGAAATGAGCGTTTGTGGAGCTCTAATTGATCTACAAGCGGCTCCACTCCCTAATTAATAAAAAGAAAAAGAAGAAAGTATTTTATAGATCTTTCTATGCTCCAAAACTGATGTTGACTACTTCAAAATTTTGTCATATCCACGCAATTGTAACGCTAAACTTTTTTAATTAAAATAATGATATGCAAGACATTGCTTCAGTTACAGATTATGAAATCAAGCAAACACGGTATAACAAAAAACTTACACAGACCCTACCATGTATCAATATCACTTATGGCAAGAAAGATACACGCAGCCGTGAAACTTGTTGTTTCTTCCCCTAAAATTGGTAATCGCTCAAGAACAAGTGGCTGAGTAAACTCCGTGGCATGATTGATGCGTGCTTGCGCAGCCGCCATTGCCATTTGCATCGCGATTACACTCGCCAGGGATGTAATTAATCAAGTGGGTCACATCACACGCTTTCGCCTTTGGGAAGTCTTCGCGAGATGGTAAATGATATTGGTACATTAGGGTGATTAATTTTGTCATCGCCTCTAGTTTATTTATGTTCCAGTGTTGGGCTTAAGTTTCCAATTAAAATAAGAGGGCTTGGATTATTTCTACGCAAATTCAATGCTGATTCAAATCTTACACATGTCATTAACGTACGTACGATCTTCTACTTAAGGGGATCCCATGCCCCAATGACCTTCGATCTGAATTCCTTCGTTAATGATTTTTGTAGCTTATTATATTAACAACAACGGCTTTAAGCAATATATTATAGTATCCCATATTTACTTCAAAGTTCATTGTTTTCGAGATATTTGGCATCAAAGTTGAACAATTTTAGGCCAAAACACTGGTTTTCTGGCCATAACTTTTGTGTTAATTAGTTTCAAATGAAAACCCTCAACCAGTTTTTAGAGACGTCAAAGACGAACCCAAATATGTAGATTTCATATATGTTAGATCTTTCACGTCAATAGAGATACGAAATAAGTGTTTTCATTTATTTCAAAATCCGGTATACAAAAATGGAGATAAGATTGGAGAACCGATAGCCGTTTGCCTTATAATTCTATCTGTAGTGCAAAAGTAGGAGATACGATTCAAAACTTGTCAAAAATCGATGAAAACCTCGGGTAGCCCCTTAAGAGGCTACCCAAATAACTAGACTACTACGGCTCAGTGCGGATTGGGAACTTCACATAGGGCAAACCTTGGCTTATCGGTGATACTTGGTAATTCGGTGATACAGTATCACTGATACTGCTTTATTTATCTTATAAAATCGATAAATCAATGGCTGCTGTCAGTTTGATGATCGCAAATCTTAAATCCGGTTTGCCAGCGATTTAATTGCTTGCATTTCACTATTGTGAGCTCAACATAAGATAATAACGCAGTATCACCGAATTACCAAGTATCACCGATAAGCCAAGGTTTGCTCTACCATTGAATTGAGTGGAACTATCAAGCTGAAACTGGTATCAAATATTTACTCAAATCATCAATCCCTTGAAGCTCTGCAAAAAAACAAACTTCAGCGAGTTTACACGAGTAAGTAGGGAAGGCGGGCGGATAGAAGGCTTAACTTCGTTTAAAGTATCCACTACACCACCCGTGAAAGTTCTTCGATGTATGACGAAGTATGAGATACGATGCATAGTGTTATTTGAAGTGCCTCAGACTCTCTAAGCTCACGTCTGCGACAAACTTCGATCAAGTTCGCTTGTAGTGTAGCACAAGCTTTAAATGCATCTGTCATTGGCAACATCAGTAGTAGCCAACTCGCAAAACGTTTATCGAACATAATCGAATAATGTCTATGAAAGCCGCAAATGAACACTCACGCTGTTCGTAATTCTCATAATTGGATTGCAGTCGCACGTCGCACTTCGCGAGGGTGACAGCTTCAATATTAAAAGTACATTCCGGAAATAAAGTAGCGTGATAAGTAATTTTTTATTTTATTTCAAGAGAGATTGTAAATCGCTAGTACTATTTCATGAACTGTAGACTTTGGTCTTATCTTGTTAGTTAATTCGGATCCGGTGGTGTTGCCAACTCGGGCTAAGGACGGTAATCTGCACGCGAGCCTGGCAACATTCTAATTTGGCGCCATTCAGACACGCGACTGTCGTTGCAAATTACAGCGCTCTTTGCACAGCAATTAAGACCTGCCACGACTAATTCCACTGTCTCTTTCTAACTAAGGCACTAAGTAAGAGACACACTCATCGACTAGCTTGAGGAAGCGAAGGTGCTAACCGTCCTGCACTTCCTAATGATCTTGCAGTACATTTCAAATTTCGAATCAGCGTCGTATTGAACGTTGACTCTGAATCGTTAGCGCTGATTGGTGAGTTCGGTGTCGCAAAAATGTCCGGATTGGTTCACTGAATGCAGCTTAATTTGGTAAATTCGGTATTTGGGTTAGTTGAATTAGCGACTTTTGAAATTGCGAACGTGGTGAAAGAATGTTAATTTGGTTCTTACCTATAAAATTGACGCCAGTGGATAAATAAAACGGCAATTTCAAAGAGACAGAAATAAATGCATAGATAACACAGTGTAAGTAAAGTATTTTATATGTAAGTAACTATATAGGTACTTCCGAGTTATGCAGTCTCCAAGTCACATATGAGAATTTATAAGAACATATGATATTTGCTAGGATTTTTATCAGGTTTCTCATTCGTGGTCGTTGCAACCGGCAAATAGCGCTAGAAGCGCGCCGCGGAATGAAATCCTAAAATTGCTTTACTGAATTTTCATTGAAGGTATGAAAGAAGGGGGGATTGTGTGCCCGACACTTATTTTTGCAGCGCGGATGGAAGGTAAGTGCAGTTTAGTGCAATCGCAGCTATTGTAGTAATTGAAAAATGGGCTTTGAAGTGTATCTTTCTATACCAATTTTTTTAACTTTTTTGCTCTCTCATTTACAGTTATGTAAAGAAGGGTCTCTTTCGGTTTCCTATAAACCCAAATAAAGGCAAATGTCAATTCAAAACTTTATGGATTAGGACATTAAGACCTTTGCAGGTGGATCTTCCCATGCATTTCAATTACACCCAGTGTGCAGCTTTGGCGAATGCAAAAGAAAATTAAGAAAATTATATGGGCAAGCGGCAGTCGGTAGTTACGTTGCAGTTGGAATGTAGTCTGTCTGTAACAGCTCTTAAATATCGAATATCCGAATGAGATATATTTACACATAGAAAGTCGATATCGCTACTGGGTTACGCCTTTGTGTTATCTTTGATCCCGTTCACCGCGCATCAAAGTAAACAATGGCTCATGAGTTGGGATACAAGGCTGCGAGCTAAAGTATAATTAATGTGGTCCGCAACTAGTGGGTGCTGCAGCGCGTCACGGCGCTCTGCGCCAATACGCGCCCGACATCCGGCCGCTTGTGCAAAGCGTTCAATTCATGTTTTTGCCACAAAGCCACATTGTCGTCTGAAGTTTAATAATTAAAGTTGAATTTGTGTGTTTTGCCGCCTCGCTCGCGTCGCTGTATTGTTTCGTTTACTATTTATTATTCGCGCCGCTTGCTGTGAGAGCGGTGACCATGGTTTCACGTTGTTACAGGACATCCACGTCACACAAGATAAAACTTCTTCAAAACTTATTTTATAATAACATTATAAAATAAAATATATTAGCTTTAAATATTTTTGCGCCTGCACTACATAATCTAACTAGATCTATTACTAAATTATAATCATAAATACTATTTCAAACCCCCCTACGAAAACACAAAGTACACGGTTTTTTCTTGCACGAATGGCACAAACGCCGCAAAAAATCGAGACCAAATCTAAAACATGTCGGTTGTCGGTTAGAATTTCTCCAAATCGCAAAAATCCTGGCCGCCACATCGAGCGGCTCGCTAGAGCCGGAGTTGTAATTGCGATCTGTCAGTTTACTTGTTTGTTTGTTTCCCCGATAGGTGCCGCACCGTGCTCCATTCAACACGCATTTGCGAAAGCATTGTTTTTTCCCAAACTTTTCTCGTTTATTCCGTGAGCGTCGTTTTGAGTTAAGCCTTCTTTGCGTGCGGCGTCCGAAATGCCACAGGCGATGTCGGGCAAATGTTTTTAAGGGGGGATGGAGCGTTTCAGATTTCAGTCAGTAGCCTGGTCATTCTACAGTTTTTTTGGAAATAATTCGATATAAGGCTAATTTTTTTTTTGGTTCTGAAGATGGTAAAAAAAATATCCTAAAATAGGTGTTTTTATGAGAAAAAATGTAATCAGTTAATTTACTGTCAAAGTATGTTTGAATAATTCAGTTTTTAGACCCGCAAGCTGAATCCACCAATATATCTAACAGAAATTAAAAAAAAAAAACACAAGTGATTATTTCATAATACTTTACGTCCAATTTCTATTAGGAAAAAAATAAAATGAGATTTATTAAGTCACATTATTATCAAGAAATTGGATTTTAATAATTATTAATTTAAGTAATTAATTAGCAATTTCACCTGATTTTTAAAATATTTTACTGTCGCGGTTATAAATTTTGGTGGATTATTGAAGAATATAATAATTTTCAAATTACCTGACCTAATTTTAAATGCAAAAAAATGCTTATTTGAATTAATTTTACTTAGAGCGAAGGTGTTAGGTGACTGGGGCATAGATCGCATTAATCAGCTTATTTATAATGTGTCCTACGTACTATCGTTGCACTGTATGTATACTTACACTGGTGACTTTGAAAAGTCGTTTATGTAATTTAAGATAGAAACATCGTTGATTCTTGGAAATTATCATTTTAATACATCCGCTTTTAATTCAATTATTGAAAGTATATTTAGCTTCATCAATATTATCGATGATGTCCTACAATTACCGTTTTTCATTAATTCATTCATTTATTTATGTGCATTAAATGTGGTTAATAAAAGGTCTTAAATATGTATACTAGCTTTTGCCCGCGTCTTCGCCCGCGTAGAATTCGGTTACCGCGCGCTGTTCCCTCGGGAACTGTGCATTTATTCGGGATAAAAAGTCTGGCCCATAAACTATCTCTATGCCAAAAATCACGTCGATCCATCGCTCCGTTTCGACATGAAAGACGTTACGGACAAACATACATACAAACATACACTTTCGCATTCATAATATTAGTATGGATAATTTCCAGGACACATTTATTTATTTTCAAAATACAAAAAGAAATAGAAATATTAATTCGCTCTTCGCGTAGTAGTAGTATTTTTGTTTTATCATTTGCATTAAATGTGTTACCAACTCTTAATTTCACGTCAAGTTAGTTTTAAGTTGGTTTATAACTGTTGGTCACTATACACTAGTAATGGCGGGGCTAATGGATGCTGGGATGAGGCAAATTCTTCGCAATTAGACTTCCTGAACACAGTTTCCCATTTTTTACAGTAAGCGTGTGTTCTTTACTAACAATTAGGATGTTTCCAGATCAGTGCAGTCATTCAGGATCATCTTCAGCTTCTAAAAATAACCAACAGTAAAATTTAACATTACTGCCACACATTGACTTAAATATTCACCAAACAACACAAAACACAGAGTCTCCACTCCAAGACACACAATGTACTCTACAAACGTATTGTATTGGCAGCTGGAAAACGTGTTTGCTAGTAAGTGTAACCCGTGAGATGGGCTGAATTTGGAAGCGCTTGCCATTAATCACTCGCCACTGTAATTAAGCTTCGAATCATCCTACGGCGAACTGACAAACCCTTGTTGATACTGAACGAAGATACGGTGGCTGTATTCTCTAACGCTCTTAGATACGTTCGCGATCGCATTCACCATACCCTCATCTTATAACAGCAAGCAGGCTCGAGTTAGCGAAAATCTATAATATAACAGCAGCAGTACACGCACATCACATACCAGTATGTATTTTTGTAACTCGACCTTCTCAATTCTCTGAAATTTCGAAATAACAAAACATAATTGCTTTTCAATGATGATTATCATCAGCCGTAAACAAAGCTTGCCATCCATTGTTTGCCTTCAAATATTGTGATGTCGTCAAAACGATTAGAAGCCGTTACATTTCAATTTCGATTCATTCATTTTATACAATTTTTCAAGGCGATTTCCAAAAATATTGAAAGTATTTTCAGTGCATTTATAATCATGATTTTGACCGACGCTAATGTGGTGTGGTTTGCTCCTTTGTTAGTATTATGCATAAACGTGGCTAGTGGCACAAAGCCTACTCCATCCAAAGCAGACTAAACTGAAACATGATTACTAAATACGCGCTCAGAAATTACTCCAATCCATAAGCGAGTTGAATTCCAGCTCTGCCGTCATCCATCTCTTTCAAACTCATGTAGTAGCAGAAGGAGCGACAGGGAAGGCAGTTTTCCGCGATGATACGACAGGTTAATGAGTCGCGAATTAGTGCGTGATGAAGCGAAAGGATTAGAGGGTGAATACCTACATAGATAAATGTTTTTGGGTCAATCTAACCGCTCCACAGATGGCCGAATGGGGTGAGCGTAGCTATGAACTGAATGGTCGGTTTATGTTACAAAAGGATCTGTTCTGTGGGGAAATAAACGTGTTTAAGGTTCGCTTGCACGGTCTAGGGTTAAAAAAGAAAGTCGTTAATCCTAGCAGGATGCTGGCTGATTTCACACATTTTGACGTTACTTTAGCCCTGAGTTAGCCGTTAACTCAGGGTTAAGTTAACTTTGGTCCGCGCAAGCACGTCTAAGAGCGCTATGCAAAACTACCAATTATTTTTCTCAAATCACTACCCATACCGTATAAGTTCCATGGCGATGGCTATCGAAGGAAAGGAGATCGAAAAGAAGATGGCGGGACGATATGGACACGTAATCGAGTGACAGCTTGACCAAGACCAGTATAGAGTAGCAGAAAGACAGGAAGGCCTTTGCTCAACATTCAGACGCTTTAAAAAAAATGAAGCAGGTGTTGCTAAGTCATGAACTAAAACGCTAAATTGATAATAGGTAAATGAAAAACCATGGACGCACTTGCGGAGTATTTAAACGCTTGTCTAAATTTCCCGTGACTTACGTGAGGAGCTAACTTAAAACTGGCTCAAAATGTAATTAACCAAGTATCCAACCGCGTAATTTCATAAATTCCAGACAAATTTTCAAAATCGATGCTCGTGCATAAACACGTAAATATTAATTGTGCGCTTATCGAGTTGCGACTCGCAAGATTGATCGAGCGCAGCGAGGGGCCACAGTAAAGCGAGAATTGTCACTCCAAGGGAGCTCTGCGTGAAACAAAAATGTTGCTGTGGTTATTGGCATTTGAAATCTCTAAAGGTATTACATAACACTACACTACTGAAGAAGAAGGAATAAAGAAGAAGAGACTATCTACTACTACTGTTGTAGTGTAGTGGTGCGGGTGGTGCCGATAGTTGGGTTTATGTGATCAAATAACAACAAAAACAATGTGTGTGAACAAACGACAACACTGAAAAAAAGGATAGCTGACCTAGTTAGGCTATTGACGTTTAGCCAAAATTTACTAATTAGGAACCAAAATAATGCTAATATTGCAAGACTGATTTTGTAAGACATCACCTAACTTTTACTAGTAGGCCTTAGTTTTGTAGTCACTCGAGTTATGTTACCAAGTACATATCGGTCCCACCGGTGTCAGGAAACATCGACATTCCGGTGTGAATATACTGCGATTGTCAACCCGCCTGTTCAGCGTGGCAATTAGAGCAAACCCGACCAAAATGGCAAGCGTGCCATGGGAGAGGCCTATGTCCAGCAGTGGACGAACATAGGCTGATGATGATGATGATGAGTTATGTTACAAGCAACCAATTTTTTTGTTACTGTTAGCAATCTTTTTTTTTTTCAGTGAAACATCGATATTCACGGCGAACTGTAAAAATTTTCAATTTATCATCATCATATCATTGATTACTTATTGTTGCACAGTAAGATCTGCTTTTGTTCGATAAAGAAAAAAAAACCCTATAAACGTGTATTACTCCTTACTATTCTACTGTGGCAACAAAACTCGGATCTCGGAGTTTTAATATTAATCATCCCAGTTTCAGGAGTAGCTCCAGCTGTGGCCGGTAATTTGTTTCCGGATGAGCTATATTATACAGCCAATATGGCAGGTAACGCTGGAGTTAAGTCCGCTGTACGGCTTTGTTATGGCTGTTGGAAAAACCTGCGGCCTGATTGTACAGACCTACCCCTAAAACGCGATGTGAAATTATCCAAGTTTCCCTTAAGTTACCTGCGGCTGCATTTTTTATCATGTTAATGCTGGGCATTGCTGGGTAATCACAAGACGAAGTTAAACTTTTGGTTTATAAATGAAACGAGATGAAATGTGCCATTGTTCTTGCTGTTTTGTCATTACACAATAAATAATAAAGATGATAGTTAACAGGCAGTTACTGACTCAGTGTACTTCTTCGGCCTCACCGTTTTATTTATTTTTTTACACAGAATTAGGCCAGCACTTACGAGCAGTATCCAGGTGATAGGTAAATCCTCGGTCAATCACTAGTCAGTTTTTAATTTAAAAAAGTGTTTGTTGCCAGCCAGTCTGCGCGAGGCTGGTCCTGCGTACAAGTCACCACAAAAAAAAATGTAGACAAAATACCAGCCAGCCAGTGGCAAGTCCTTACAGAAACGCCCCCTATACAAACTCCTAACAGCCATATGTTCCCGTCTCTTCCACAAAGGATAGCCAGCAAACGTGTTTACATCTCCGAACTTCCATCTAATAGAAGAACTAATAAAAAGTATGATGAGTGCGTTAAAGTCGTGTCGTATATCAAGTCAAATAGAACTTTGTAAGCGCGTTGAGTTATTTTTCCAATTTCGTCTTTACAAATAGATTCAGAAGTTTCCGCATAACTTGTGAACCGTTCGACTCCGAAAGAGTTTGCATCCATATAGTTTCATAGACACTTGAGTCGTTTTGGGTTTTGCGTGTAGTTTGTCGGGGCTGGACCACATGTCACACATTTGCATACAGATTGAACGTTTTTTGCGGAGTTGACCGGTTGTGGACGAAATCGATGGGTTTAGTGCTTTTGATGGGAACCGGCTCCTGAAACTATTTTTTTTTGAGGCCGTGCTTTATAGACTTAGAATCAAATAGAGGGAATTAGATCTACTACGCGTGTGTATGGCTTTGACACCGAAAAAGCCACTTGAGGTACCTTGTCTAGTATTAAGCCAATACTCAAGAATATTCGTATATCATGAAAGTAGTACTTAGATACGTATAAATGGATAATTAATATAGGTATTGGAATTTTAGTGCTTATCATAATTAAAATTTATGACAGCTTAGAAATAAAATATACTATGTCATTAAGAAGATATTTTTTTACATACATTATGTGACAAAAGCTTGTTAAACTATTTTCGCTAAGATATATCACCAAAATGATACTAAGTATGTATAGTTATAATAAAACCAGATTTGTTTATAGGCAGAAAAATCAAATTTAAAGAAATTGGTTGTCTGGAAGAGATCGCTTTTTAGCGATAAAACCGCCTATTGTCTACCTGAATTTTTCTATTTTTGTAATGTCTCTATAGTCTACACTGCTTTTGGTGATCAATAAAGAATATTTTGTATTGTATTGCATTTAAAGTCAAAATTACAGTTCGCGGACATAAATACAATATCAATCAATAAAAACACAAAAAGATAAATCAAGAGTTTTACTGTTACAGTGCCATCTAGCGTAGAATATAAAGTTACTCTACTTCATTCATAGATGGCGCTGGGAGTCACACCGTAGAACGATGCAAATCGAAACGAATGTAAAAACAGTCATGAATATTTATTCCTAGACTTTACTTACTCTTTAGCACATTAGCGAACTTTAGGCGCTTCAGCAAATTACGCTGTCTTCGCGTCGCTGGTTCATTTACATTTGAAATAGAGAATTTATGTGCAGTCATGAAAGGCTGCTCCGCTTTGAGCATAATCAGAATTATAGGGCGGGAGTAAATAGCTGAGACTTTTCTACCATCTCTACACGCTTAACCGGAAATAGAGTACCTAAGGTACACGTACGAGTGCCTGTCAACATCCCAACAGTTGGTATTTTTTCATCTTACGTCATTAACAAAAGAGATGACAGCAGGGTGTCATCTATTGGGCATTAACTAGTCGAGCCTTATATTACCTTATATTACTTAGGTCGTTTTTAAGAAAAAGTACCAACCAGCCAGATTTTTTTTACTTTTGCATTAGGTATTATCATAATTAAAAATAGCCATTCGAATTCGAAATGTCGAAAACAATGTAACTTGGTAAAGCCAAACTGAAAATACTGTCATTGACTTCCACAACCGAATCAATACCGAAATCTAATGTGGCAAAAATGTTTTGGACACACTAAAAAAATCCCATTTCTAGAGGTATCTTAAGAATCTTCTCCTTTTTGGCGGCAATTTGATGTTTTTAGACAGATGTGATAGATAAAATAAGATGTTTAATTTCGACTACTCTTCCATCTCCCGTATGGTCTAGTGGCTAGGATACCTGGCTTTCACCCAGGAGGCTCGGGTTCGATTCCCGGTACGGGAAATCTTTTTGTATTTTTTACCTGGTTAGTAAAATGATTCTGTGCGCATAAACTTTTTCCTCCGATGTTCCAAGAATGAATACTATGTCTGCTGAATCTTGATCTTCAGATAATCGTTGCAAGTCTCTGAGGAGGCCGGGCAGGCCGGCCCGCTCAACCGACGCGGCGCAGCACGCGCCGGGGACTCGGCTCGCCATTGATGCTTACGAGTTGTGTTAAATTTGTGCTCACAAATGACCAAAATGAGCAAAAGCTTGAGTTCCACACTAAACTTGTTTGTCAATCACGGATAAGATTTATGAGTAGATAAATTGATTTGCACTTTTGATTGGTGATATCGTGCACGTAAAGTAACACTTTAAATACTTATCAATCGCGGAATGTTATTAGCAAACGAGCCTCACATCACAACCACATAATATAAACAATAACAAACACGAATAAAGTTATTACACTATTTTCACATAAACACGCGCGATGTTAAAACTTAAAACAGCACTAGGATGTCAGTTTAATTCATTATTTTCCCATTTAAACAAATAAAGCCGACGTATTTACAAAATAAAGCTTTCGCACGAACTCTAGGTACTTGTCAACATAACCTCAAAATTCTACAGCTCGAAGAAGCGAAGCCTCGAATCGAGTCATGCCATAATAAACATAGAACACGAGTTTTCCAACAATGGGAGTTACTGGGACGGATATTTATGAAGCGAACAACACAGTGTCAGTTTTAAGGAATCTGTGTTCAAAAAAGTTAAGGGGCCATTGAAAGCTTCAAACAGGTTTCTCAGGTATGCATTATTTTGTATTGCTGTCTCAGTCGTACCTTCCTTTATGATAGTGAGCTTATATTAGTATATTTCAACTGTCACTTCAGCCGCCTTCGTGGCGCAATTGGTTAGCGCGTTCGGCTGTTAACCGAAAGGTTGGTGGTTCGAGTCCACCCGGGGGCGATGCTTTTTGCATTTTTGCTCTCGATTTTTTTTATCGCTTCAATTCGATCTAAATGATTCACCGGACTAGGGCTACCATACGAACATTTTAAAAGTGTAAAAAAATCTCTATAATTTAACCTCTCGTACCACGGCCACTGCAATGTTGCCGAAACGTCGAGGTAAATATTACTCGTGTGTGTTAGCGTGATAAGTCCCGTTGGTCGTATCTTTATAATTTGTAACGATTTCAGATTTATCCTCAAACGTAATAGGTATACTTACCAACAATTTAAAAAGTCATAAGTACTTACACGAGTTAGGTAGGTAGGTATACAGGGTGTCTGGTAGTAAGTGTGGTGTGCCTTAATGATTAGGCACCCACCCTAACCCGGTAGGGACACTTGCAACATATTTTTGGCCAATTAACAGTCATCCTGCCCACGGTGTTATTTTTAACATTTTTATTTATTTATTTCGGTGTTTTCCAAAAGTTCACCATTTTGTTTAGTTAAATGTGTCAGCGAAAAACTTTTTGTATTTTGAATGTAAAGACTGTTTATTGAAATTTTATTTTTATTCAAATAGTAAATAAATCCCTCTTGTTCTGAGAGGAGGCCTGTGCCCAGCAGTGGGACGTATATAGGCTGGGATGATGATGATTATGAGTAAATAAATATCATTAAAAACAAGTACAAACCCAATCTCACAAAATCACAAAAACTCCCAATACCACCAATGTCTTCCAATATCACAAAAACTTTTCTAGTTCCCGACTATTCTAACGGTATACCTCATGTCTAGAATCACTTTCAATTTCCCAAAAAAAGCAATGATCTTATGTGGTGTTTTCACTCGGTCAGTATCCTGAGATTTCCTGAGGTTTTGAAAAATGAGATATGGCAACCCTAGATTATTGGGCTGACTAAATCAGTGAATCATACTAAAAGGCGTTAATAAAAATTTCTACGAAACATAAAACGGTCCTTCATCCCGGATTTTAAGTTACAGTTACCCGTAACCACTGAAACTCGCGCCCCCAACCCTTAACCACTAGCTGAGAACTCGCCTAACTACATGTTACTTCTCTACATCGAACCACCACTTGTGCATTTTGTCAGCAAAGTTCATTACGTTGCAGTACAGCTGTCACTGCACGGCACAATGCGAGTTGCGCGACAACTGCGATACCACCCGCGTGGGCGCAGGAAGCGCTGACTGGCACTTCGGAAATTGCAACCACTCGGCCAACGGTCGGAATGTTCGGCATTTGAAAGTTAGAAATGCGGA
The DNA here is from genome assembly GCF_025370935.1 of Choristoneura fumiferana. NCBI lineage: Eukaryota > Metazoa > Arthropoda > Insecta > Lepidoptera > Tortricidae > Choristoneura > Choristoneura fumiferana. The sequence continues at coordinate 20,025,742 of NC_133479.1, read as the reverse complement.
GGCGACTGCATTGTTATGGGGATGCTTAGTATGGCGTGTTATGTGGCTGTATTGGTAACACATGTTAAATTAGCGTTGAGTCCGTATTTAGATTCCAAAAAAGTTACCAAAGATGGCCGAACGTCATTGTCACAAGTGTCATTGTAATTTGTCGTTCCAGATGTAACCAACCCATGCACATTAATAAAAAAATTGTCTTTTAATATTTTGTTTTTATTTAGACCAATTTAGTTAGACCCTAAATGGGTAACGGCAACAGAAAACTTAACAGGAAACAAAAACTCAAGAACGAAAAATACCACGAGTATAGAAAGCATTCGATCAATCCAAACGTCATGCCATACTACGAAGTGCAAACATTATTTCAACATTGTAACTACAACTGCAGTGTATATACCTATTTTCGACGATTAAAAATATTGATTGATTGATTGAAAACTAGGTTCCAATGTTGGACACCCCGTCGACGCAACTCTAATTGACTTTGATTGAAATTGACTTTGACTTTGAGACCCTACTCCCGACATTCCTGAGATGGCACCACATCCTGGAACATATCCCGTCTCCCCTAAATCGCTCCTCGACGCGGCTCCTTCATAATTTCCCGCGTGTTTGTCCGTAATGTAAATCGATGGCCGGTAACAACCTCACCGACGGAGTAATTGCTCTCTGCTTAATATTAACGTCTATGTTCTTTAGTCGGTATACGCTCATATACCTTAGTCTTAGGGCTGCCGCTGCATTTGTGCCGATATCCTTGCCTGGTTTTAGAATAGGACGGACCCAATCTCTTCCCGTGGTTGTTACAAAAGGCGACTAAGGGGGTAGTACTATTAGTTATTCTGTCCTAAGGGCCCTGATGTTACAGTGGGCAGGCAGTGCTCTCTGTTGCCAACTATGAACTCCGGACTCCAGCACTACAGTGTGAAAGGCAGGCAAGGCCAAACTATCACTCTGTATTGCCAAGAGAGTCGTTATCATGATCCGTCATTACTGATCATCTGACGTCACGACCATACTATCAAGAGTGATAGCAATTTAAAACAAAAGAAAATTGACTACCTAAGTATTTTTGTAAGCAGATAATTTGTTCCACCGTTTAGATTAGATTCTAATCTTTTCTTTTTGGCAACCATAAGTAACTCTGTAAACTATAAAGGCTTAACTCCCGCTAAGAAGTCATTCTAATTCCAATTCTGCAGAGTTGTAAGAAAATCTGAAATATAACTTTTATTTAGTATCATAAGATAGTGTCGTGAATAACGATGGTTTGTTATGCGTTGACGGGTTGATGGTGCCGGTATTATTCGACTTGTTATTGTGTCAGGGTTAGCGTAGCGCGCAACGTTCTTAAAATAGTGGGACTTTTTGAACCCTGACGCAGAATGAGGGTTGCTTGCGTTATCGATGACGCATTATGGATTTGATAAATGTTAGTAAGGGTTTATACTACTTCTTATTCTGGTATTACTCAAATTTAGTACCTACCTACCTGTTCGCATTAACGAAAATAGTAGGACAGATTGAAATATCAATTAGTGATAATTTAGGTACTTTTGAGCTTGAATGTATTGTGCTTACTTATCGAACAAAACAAATACACACGGCATCACACTAATCAATGGATGGTGAAACAGCCCCTAAATGTGATTTGTTTTATCCGAATAAACAGACAGAATCACTAATATTGGCACATACAACTTTAAATTAGTCCTGAGTCCTAAAAGGGGGGGCTAGTCATTAAATTGCACCATTTTCATATTATACTCGTAATGTAGTTTCACCAATTCACCGTTAACGATGTAAGTAATTTATGAAAATTCCCAAGGAAATCTAGAGAAATATCGGATTTTTAAACAGCCACGTTAATGCTTTCAGATAAGCTAATTTAAATATGCCTACCGTTCTGTTGAGTTTACTATTGACGAAACAGTCAAGCATCACATGTTTCAACTGTTTTTTTGCGTTTTAATGGTGGGTCAATGAGTCAGAGGTCGGGTAGCAGCAGCAGCGTGATATCTCCCGCGTGGCCGGCGAGTGGCGTGCGCGGGCGCATGTCCAAGCAAGGACATCTCTACCATAACTGGCGCAGTACATGCACACTTTCATATTAAATCGTTTAATGAGATTGATTCACCGGCATTTGAGTGAATGTCAATCTATCTTCGAATCGAATCCATTTTATACTACATTGCGGTATTTGATTGATCAACTTAATTCATTGTCCCTCAGTAGTCAAAGTATTTTATTTATTAAACGTCTATCTATAACACCTTTAAACGAACAATTATCTATCTATCTATCTTCTATATAAATAAAAGAATCGTAAAATGTGTTGCTAAGCGCAAAACTCGGGAACGGCTGGACCGATTTGGCTTATTCTTATTTTGTTGTGTTCGTTATTGTAAGGAGAAGGTTTTTATTGAAGAAAATTTAGAAAAAATACAACGGGGGCGAAGCCGTGGGCAACAGCTAGTTATATGTATATATATTTTTCGGGGATCTTGGAAACGGCTCCAACGATTTTGATGAAATTTGGTATGTAGGGGTTTTCGGGGATGAAAAATCGATTTAGCTTGGTTTTATCTCTGGGAAAACGCTTGTTATCCAAGCAAAACTCGGTCACCCAGGTACTAAGTGATAAAATAAACAATATTATACTTAGTCTCACCATGCTTTCTTCAATCTAATGCGATGTAATTCAACTTGTATGCAAGTTCTTGATTGGTCTAAAATAAGGCTATACACCAAATAATAATTTAATTACACCTAATAATTTAATTAATTAAAATAAATCATTTAAAGGCCAATTTATTTTTACACCAAATAAATTTATTCTATTCTATTCTATAAACGGCGGAATCTATAAAAAACCAGTGTAAGCAGAGCCCTGCTTTTAAATAGAATATATGCACCGTGCGATCATTTTATATTGTAGGGTGGGACCTCCTTCATTTTTAATTTCATTTAATTTTTATTATTAAATGTTGTAATTTCAGCTAAAGTAAAGTAAAGTAAAAAAGGTTTTTAATAATAAATGTTATAAATCGTTTCCAGTTTCATATTTGGGATTCACAACATCAACATGCTGAGATGACTAAAATTATTTATTGAAACATGAAATTGAAAACAAAATAATGTACTGTATAGCGGACCCCAAACTAGGCTAACCTGTATCTTGGGGACCAGAAATATTACCAGCTATCCATATATTATGGTTCATGAGAGCCCTGGGTTGACCACTATGTGTGTCTCTGTCTGTCTGTTTGTCTGTAGCAACGTAGCTCTTAAACGGGTGAACCGATTTGAATGCGGTTTTATTTATTTGAAAGCAGGCTTTTAGCGATGGCTCTTAGAAATGTTTTATCAAAATCGGTTCAGCCGTTTTTGAGATGTAAAACATTGAAGTGACAATGTCGGGGGTTTTCCTACTTTTTTAGGTAAGTAATCCATTTCGCGTTTTCTTATAAAAAATCTCTTCAAAAAATCTTCAAGCTCCTTTTTCTTCCGATCTTCCAAATCCTTCCAAATTGCATTAATTTGATTAAGGGCCTGTTTCACCACTTGCCGACTAACTTTAAGTGTCAGATAAAAGTAATGCCGTCTTTGTTTATTCGGACAAAATAAGCAGAGACGACATCACTGATATCCGTCACTTAAAGTTAGTCGACAAGTGGTAAAACAGGCCCTGTCTCAATTTTTTTTTAATTGAAATCTCTATCGTCGTTCACAAATCATTCCATTCCATAAAAAACTGCGGGCCCTGGCCCCTCGTACAAAACTGCCAACAACAAATAAAATTATAATAATTCCAACAATCTCGACAATGGTCCTTGAGGGGCCCAATTAACCCTGCCGCTGCTGCGGTGATCGGCCCACAAAAGAATCTATTAACGCAAAGCAAGACAACAATATTGCACTCGGGCTCTTCAGCTTGCACCTTGCCAAGGGCTAAGGAAAACTAGATACGGACGGTGTATGTGAAAAACAATTCTTTTTTTAAACGGTTAGAAGTGAACAAAGTAGACGCTCAAAAGACATTCTGCTGTTTTTGCTGTAAGAATTTGATGACCATTTATTTATCAGTTAGGTAATAACGTGTCATATCACGTGGAATTAATAATTCATGTTATCAATGTCTTTATCTTGTTAATGATAGGTACCTACTAGTATTAAATAACTGGATAAGACCAAATTTCAAATGGCAAACGAGCAAGTGGGTCTCCTGATGGTAAGAGATCACCACTGCTCATAGACACCTGCAACACCAGGGGGATTGCAGATGCGTTGCCAACCTCTAGAAGCCTAAGATGGGATACCTCAAGTGCCAGTAATTTTACCGGCTGTCTTACTCTCCACGCCGAAACGCAACAGTGCAAACACTGCTGCTGCTTCACGGCAGGATTAGCGAGCAAGATGGTGGTAGCAATCCAGGCGGACCTTGCAAAAGCCACCTGCAAATCTTTCAGTCTAAATAGGTTTGGTTGCTGGACACAGGCCGCCTCCCAGAATGAGAGAACTTAGCAGGTAGTTTTCACGTGGGCTCAGTGCTGATTAGAAACTTCACATACGTCGCTAAAACTGCTTTGGTTTTCTCTAAACATTTAACAAGCTCAGTGCTTTAGAATCACTGCTTGAAATGTCATAACACCACGGTTCTTTTAATTAGGTTAATGAATAATGTCATTGTGTTCTATGGAAAATTTTCTTTTTGGAATATCATTTAATACATGTACCAACACACCTTCGCATCACCTTCGTCAATCACAAAACTAAAGTTATTCTCTGCCAGTTCTGAAGTCGGTGGCGACGCCCGCGCCTTCGGCCCTTCCCTTTGACGCGCAGATCAAAGCGCACGCTTCTATTAGCCCTGATTACAGCGCAGCACTCGAGCCCCCCGGCCCGCGCCGGCCCATTGTCACCCGCGAGCGGCGGAGGGTTAAGATGCGTTCTAGTACCATTGCTAGTTTCATAAATTAGCTTTGACGCGTCTGAGGGTTTTTAGGGTTAAGGTTTTGTTAAGCGGCGTGGTGTGTTGGTGGATGAATATGTAATGCTCTCGGGAGATTGCGGTGTATGGCCACTAGAATAATGATAGGTTTGATTTCTACAGGGTACCCATTTTTTTTCTGTGACGTCAGTGATGAGATGACAAGTATAGCAACGATTGTCTAGATACTCTAGCTCCGAGGTGTTGTATTCGAAGGTTGGCCTTCACAAAAATGCTAACCACGCTACTGGCTGGCACGCTTATTGTTGAATGAATCTAAGGCATGGCGTAGGTAAAACCAGTTAAGTAATTTCAATAGCTATAATATGACTTAGACATGGTTCTTGAATACCTACTTAATGTTTTAAATTCTTCTCTGAATACTTGTAATAAAGTTATTCAGTAGTACAACAATCGTCTACTGTACTGAGATATGTAGCAGCACCTAGAATAGTCATCAGCATACAGAATCAAAAAGGCCCTAGAAATGGAGTTGTAGGTAATATCAGATATTTATTCACGCTTTGTTGAGTCACATATTGGTGCTGGTAAGTGTACGTAAGTGTGTAGACATATACTTTTTCACCTAAAAAATAATAGGTAAGTTTTTGTAGTCGAGTGTACTTCCACGAAATGAGTTACTCTATGAATATCTTCTCTCTTTGAAATAATGCGTACAAGGAACCATGGTGGCTAAAAACGGAACTAACAGCAACAATACAAAAAACATGAAGACAGTGCTGCCACGGTATAAAATTGTGATAATGAACGAAATAGTTTTTTGCGCAACCGTTCGTCTTGAAGACAAGTGGCGTCTTGAGATTGAATTGCGTCATTAGTTTTATTTTACTCAATTTTAGTGCCACGGAAAGTGATGGCAAATTTTGCACCTCACAGCAGCTGCGTTGGTGGTGTAATGGTCAGCATAGTTGCCTTCCAAGCAGTTGATCCGGGTTCGATTCCCGGCCAACGCACACTTTTTGCTTTTTTAATTCCCATTTTATTATAAAATTGCTTTTTGGAGATAAAGAAACACTATATGTATATTGATGGACAGATTGCTATGCTTAAAAAAAAGTGTAAACACTTGAAAAGTAATTTTGGATCTTTGATGTTTACACTTAGTCGGGGTTCATTTCCGATGGAAGTGTTTACATTGTCGGATCTTCGCTTTTTGTAAAATGGAATTCGTACCCTTGTCTGACGAATAGGTAATCGTTTCTTGGCTACAATGTCACTAATCTCTGAAGACGATCTCTCCTTGGCGAGACCGCCTTGTCTAACGTTACCTTATAGGCTTATACCATAGAGTAGGTACTCATGATCTCATTCTCATCTATTTTTATCCTTTTCTCATACTGTGTGACAGAAATAAGTGGTTATACCTAAAGATCGTACAGGCCTCTGGTTATTACGGATGAAGAAAACTATCGTCACATTGAATGCAATGTTGCATGTACCTAAGTAGTTTAATTGAAATGGAAGGCCTTAAGCCTCTCCAAAGTAATAAATTGCTCAATTATTTCTATAGGCGTAAGGTAACAAATATACAAGAAAGGTTAAAAGCAAACAGTCTGGTAATTACGGGCTCACACATATTAAAACAATTAAACTTTAATAAGTAGCATCTCCGTTTCGGAAAAAAAAGGACAAAAGTTTCGAAAGACAAAACTGTCTCAAAACACAGACATTCATTGCGCCGTAACGCATAATGCCATAATTAATTTCAGTAATGCAAAATATTCACAAAATTATTCTAATTATAAATAAACCCGCGTAGCTCACCCAAAAACTATGAGATTTGACATTTCGGAGACCTCACGCTACACTAGCGCCTCTAGCGGCGAATTCATTCGCGATAGCCCTCATTGAAATGGAAGGCCTTAAGCCTCTCCAAAGTAATAAATTGCTCAATTATTTCTATAGGCGTAAGGTAACAAATATACAAGAAAGGTTAAAAGCAAACAAAAAGCTCTGGTAATTTGTTGGGCTCACACGATACAGGCTCGACCTAGTGTGTGAACCACAATTAAACTTTAGTTCATAAGTAGCATGGCGATTAATATTGTATTGTATATCTCTATGACTGTGTAATCTATTTCGGTAAATAAATCATTATCTTATCTTATCAAATATAACATTGACACAATGAGGGCTACCGTTTTCGCGCTCACCAGTTGGCGCCACTGTAGACAAAGGTCCTGTCTGAGGTATAGTGGTCAGTTTGTTATTACACGGGCGTGAAAACAAACATTTAATAGTTATTTGTGTCACAAGGGAGCAAAATAGCGTATTTACGGCGAGGGCGTACATTGAATCCAGAATGTAGCGAAGGATTCTACAATAGAATCCTGAGCGTGATGAGGGATTCAAGTGTTAACGCCCAAGATGAAAATAATTTTACTCCCGAGTGGCTCATACAACTTTTGACACAGAGCATTAAGAAATTTGAAAAAAAAAAACTAAATATTATTAATGAACAACCAGCATAGAAAATGGCGTGGCTTTACAATTATAACTTGCAATAAAACACTTAGAAAGGCCTTGAACAGAAAAGTTGCACTTTGCTCCCTCTCGTCAGGGAGAAAAAGTTACTTTTTTGAAGGAGAGGTGTGAATATCATATTTAATACCTTAAAACCAAACCATAACAATATCGAGTGTTGCGTAGTCTCGTTTTATTCGGAAAAAAAGTTTTGTAGTTCACGCCGACCCAATGCGGATTGGAAACTTTACACGCACCATTGAATTGCTTCGCAGACTGTGCAGGTTTCCTCACGGTGCTTTCCTTTACCGTAAAGCTCGTAGCAAATTTCAAATGTTGTTTTGCACAAAAAGACGAATAAGTACGTCAGGGATATAAGTTAACTGAATTGACAAATCAGAAGGAATGTAAATAAAAAAAAATGTGTATTTTATGGAGAAACGTGTCCTCCTTAAATGAGTTTTTGATTTGGTAACCAAAGGTAATATAACCTTGAAAATAATATTTATCGTTGTCATCACATCATAGTCACCCTATTTCATGTACCCGCAGTTTCGACACGTCTGCAATTAGGGCCAAATTGCGCGGAATACAGCCTGTTTGCTCGCAGCACCGGAAATTGTCTACTGTCAATATTGGGGCTGACTGTACCCTTGTGCCGACTTACCTTGCCCCCGACTAACGCGACGTGAACTCTTGTGACCACGAGTTAGGGTGGAATTTAGAGGATTTTTACTTGTTGTACCGTGTCAGGTAAATTGGTAAAAGTTTTCTCGTTCTTATAATTGTGTATGATGGTCTTGTAGGTAGGGGAGACAAACTAAATATTGGTGTAATGGTGTGTGCGCTATTGTGCTACCTATCGACCGATATTTTGGCTGTTTATGGATATGTCAGTTATCTTTGTATACTAAATTTTTACTTTTACGGTCATCCCGTAAAACCGTATTTGAAATTACAAACTGAAATATAGATGCACAGAAAAACCAGAAAAAGAGACCAGCGCTGGGAATCGAACCCAGGTCCTCAGCAATCCGTGCTGCGTGCTATAACCCCTACACCACCGCTGGACAGAATTTTTCCTATGCATACATATCTCAGGTTGCTTATTTCTACTACGCTACTTATGCAGCAGCACTGCTTACCATAATTACCCAACATATACCTACACACGTTACACCATATATGCGAATATTTTTAACCCCAGGGGTGTTATAAGTTTGACCGCTGTGTGTCTGTCTGTGGCACCGTAGCTCTTAAACGGGTGGACCGATTTGAGACCGATTGAGATATTGAACTTTGAAGTGACAAAGTCGGGGGTTTTGCAACTTTTCGTTGGTTATCTTAGAAGAGCACTGTCGTGGTACTCTGCGCCTACCTACTTACTCCTAATTAGTGGACATGACGACATGCACGTAGTACCTAATTATACGTTAATAACCTAACCAACAGAAAGTTGGAAAACGCTCGACTTTGTCACTTCAAAGTTCAATATCTCAAAAACGGCTAAACCGCATTCAAATCGGTCCACCCGTTTAAGAGCTAGGTACGGTGCCACAGACAGACACACATAGCGGTCAAACTTATAACACCCCTATTTTTCCGTCAGGGTATAAAAACGACACCAAAACGTCAGCAGTATACTGTGGGGACTGTAACTTGGTAAGAGCTTATATAGGTACAGGGGATCTACGCGCGTGACTTTAAACTGTTATGAAATAAACAATATCTTCAATCTTTAATTATTTATATTTTATTTTAGAACTTGGTAGCACTTATAAATAATTTACATAAAATGGTTCCAGCCGCATAGGCTATCGGGAGCAATCTGCCCTCCGGCATGTATACCGCTGTCAATCGTTTTTTTAAAGTCGAATTCTAGAAACATACAATATAAAAAATCCTATCCTTATACAAAACAACGTCAATCTAACCTGCCAGGTGGTCAGTTTTACCACCTGCCAGCGGTATACAGCCTAGTTCCTACAATACCTACTCACCATTTTTAACCCCCGACGCAAAAACAGGGGTGTTATATAGTATTCGCAGCCACTCATATTTCCCATTTACTAGTATTGTATTCAGTTTCATTATCAAAACCATGCGACATTTAACTTCTTGCATTGTTTCACGCCAGAAGGCCAAACGAAGGTCAGGCTAATCGCCCCCTCGGCATCAGGCGGGATCGCCACCATCCGGACGAAGGGCAATCTTTGTAAATACAAAATTATCTAATCGTTCCAGGCATTTATTATTGGCCGGGGCGGTTTTGATTGCTTGAAGGCTGGTACAGCTTCTTTGTCGTAAAGTTGTATTGGTTATTTAATTCAATTTAGCACAAATACACACTTTTTTGAGTCAATTAATTTCGATTCAATAGGACGCTCATTCTGACAGACGTGTATTAGGCTGGGATGATGATGATGATGATGATGAGGATGATGAAATAGTACTCTAAGTACTTAAGTAACTTTCTACTTCATTATTTTTGATTTTTGGTTCACTTCAAGGGTGTTTTAATCAATTATAATATTAGCCAAGTTTATGTCCATGTTTTTTGTAATTTGTGTATTTTAAGAGTCAGTGTACTTTTTTTATTCGACTGGATGGCAAACGAGCAAGTGGGTCTCCTGATGGTAAGAGATCACCACCGCCCCATAGACATCTGCAACACCAGAGGTTTTGCAGATGCGTTGTCAACCTAGAGGGCTGAGATGGGATGGTGTACTTTTTGATGTCGAATAAAGTTATGTTTTAATTATTTTCTGCTGTTAAAAGCCCCACCCGGCATACATACATAAATAATTTATAATTTTATGGTTTAAGATATTTATTTCTCAAAAGATTTTAATAACAAATCGCTTATAGAGAAGTACATTTTATAAAAATACAAAAAGGTAGGGATACTTTAACTACTTATATTGTACGTTAAAAACAAAGTATAAGACTAAAAGTACACAAAAACACATGAGGGTAGATTGGCGTAACACAACAAAATATCGTGAGAATTTTAATGCAACTAAGCACTATACTCTTCAAGTTTGAAAATGTAAAGCGCAGAAAAGGATTCTTTTATCGCGCAACTTTTCATACGAACGCAGTTAGACCGCTATCTCCGCAATGCGATGTCAAACAGAGATACAGGCAATGCTGAAAGGATCTGGGTCGCGCCCGCGGCGCCCCTGCCGGAATATTCTGGAAGCTTGATAAGCTCCAGCCTAGCTGGGTAATCCATGACATGCTCACGATTGGATCTCGATAAGACTCGTGGGATGTGGGATGGCATAAAATATTGGTAATGTTCGGGAAAATTTAAACCGTTTTAAAATCTTTGTCTTCTATTAATTTTATAAATGCGATGTGAAAATGTCTGAGTGTTTGGTATTCTTTCATGGTAAAGTCCAGTGTCCAACTGTGGGCAGATTAAAACGAAAGCTTTTATTATTATTATTTATTTATTTATTTAGGGGCTGTTTCACCATCCACCGAAAAACACACACCGAAACCGGTTCGTCCGTTTGAGTGATTACACCCCTCTTTTACGTCGGGGGTTAAAAAGGATCACGCATGTCACAACTAAGGAGACGATTATTTCTCAGACGCTCCCAGAATAAGCGCAGGAGCAGCGAGATGAATTCCTAGACGTAAACACGACTGGCCGCGACTCGCCAAAGAGTGTTTGCGATGCGTTACCATTGCAACTCGACTTTCAGCTCTACGAAGCTTTAAAGGTCAATGTATACTGCATGCTTGGCAATGATGGTGCCGCTGCAGATAAGTTGCTGCTGTTAGCCTTGAGTTAGGTCGGCTTATTTACGTGACAGCAGTGATGACAAGTATTGTACCTATTATTATGGTGAGACTACACAAGAAGTTGCATCCGAAGACTTACATAACTCACACTTCTTTCAGTATCCACTGTTGGTTGGCGTATTATTTAGTCAAGTAAGATACTTTTAATAGAAATACCTGTGTTTTTGTTTTTAGGAGTCAGGTATGTAGCATATTGTTTTTAAATAACCATTTTAACAGTAATATGCATTATTCATATTTGCAAAGTATACTTTTGGCGGTGACTTAAAACAATTCAACTGCACACGATTGAACTGTTTAAGCCGGTGTTGCCATACAATTTAATATTTGTTTTATTTTATTTTTAATTTTTATTTTAAGTTAGTTTTTAGATAAGGTCCTCACTGAAAATCAGCGCCACGGCTTGCCTGTTTAGCGTCATGTATGTCTTTATTTGTTCTATGTTTGTTCCTATGTTTGTTTTTTATGGCGTTAAATAAATGTATTTTCTTTCTTTCTTTCTTTCAGTATCCAGAAAATTTGAATTCTACGCTTAATTTAAGTTTTCAGTGCCATCTTTGATCATTGTGTGATTGTTGTAGTTTGGTGGCTACAAAACGTGAAGTGCAATATTGATAAGCATTCCATCCATCTATTCCATGCCATCCTTTGTAATGTGAATAAACATTAACTACATTTCATTTAAGCGGGGTCTAGTGACCAGTATTTCTCAAACTATTGATTGAGAAAGAAAGAAAGAAAGAAAATACATTTATTCACAACACAAGACAACAAAATTATTAGTTACAAAAAACAACACAAAGGTATGTGTCATTGCGGTTGTGAATCGGACACTGGCTCAGCATAATGCTGAAGCGTTAAAAACACCCCAGCGCTGATTTTCAGCCAGCACCGTCGGCAACCCTCGGGCCGTTATAAAGACATACTACACACCATTAACTACATAAGACTACATAAATAAAGATATTTTGTAAACTATTGTGTATGGGTTCCGGGATAGCGATAAACAAATTCTTCACAGAGCTGCGGACAACAGTTATTATCTGATAAAAAATAAGCCTGTATCTAATAAACAAGTTGTGTAGTGTATACATATAAATAGCAGGCAAACGCTAGAGGTGCCTATGATACGAAGTTAAACCCACATAAGCAGAGAGCGGAATTTTCATAGTATTTTTGACCTGTCATAGTAAATTCTCACTTATCGACTCTACCTAAATGATGCAATATTGATATATTAGACTTTTAATTAGACTGTCGTTAACTTATCTTGTTATGTGTTGCGTTGCAACTATTTTATTTGTGTTTCAGCTACTGTAGGGCACTTTTTTATAGAGAGACGAATTAAAAGGCCGGAGCTGAATCGTACACTATATTGTTAATTTGCGTCTGACATTTACATTTTTTGGTGTTGCCATGCAACATAGCTCCCCCTCACAGAAATAAACAACAATAAAAGTGGACTGTAGTTATATAAATCTAGGTTGATGAAATATTTCTGAAAGATGAAACTATTCCCTAAATACACCTCTTAAATTACATACAAACTATGTAACACATTGACAAGTATATAAAACTAAACATCAGTCATTTCTAAGACTATAGACTTAGAGTGCTTATAACAACTTACAAAACATAAAAACTAAAACATGTCATTCCTATGACTTTAAACCCAAAGAGTGCTTTTATTTGCACATTTTTTCCTCTTTTAATAACACTGCATTCTTAAAGTAATACAATTATAATACCAGCTAGGTATTTAAGGTAACATTTTCATAACACAGTAGAACATACACCTTCAAGTATCTTATATAAATCTGGTACATGTTAGGCAAGTAATGATCAGTCTTAAGCATAACACTTAGTGATTCTACTAAATCTTAGTATCTAATCAGGTAGACCATTAAATGAGATCATCGCTATCTTAATACTATTTATACCTACTGTACTGCAGGTGAGTTGAGTATCAATATTATTTTTATTACTACTGATCAATAGGCAGGATACAGACTTTAGTAACAGATCTTACATGCTTATTACCATTCGGAGTGATAACTTCAAGAGCACGAACCTTGGTGTCTGTACCTGGGAAACTCTTGTGACCCTTGCAGTAGGCCACAGGAGAGAAGGAGTATTTATCTCTACAAGGAGTACCAACATACCAGGCTTAATATTGGGCTGGTCCTGCTTCCACTTGGGTCTATTTTGCAACATATTTAGATACGATTGGGACCAGGCCTTCCAAAACTGCTGTTGCATGCTAGTGCACAATTTCCAAAATTTTAGTCTATTTGTAGGTGTAGAGCTAACGTCTTGTTCTGGATAACTATTCAGAGGAGCTCCCGTTAAAAAATGACCCGGGGTAAGGAATGAAAAATCGTCCTTGTCGATAGGCGACATAGGGGTCAGCGGCCGAGAGTTTAATACGCCCTCTATCTGCACTAATACTGTATTTAACTCCTCGTATGTGAGTACGGCTCTCTCGACCACGCGCTTGAGGTGGTGTTTTGTACTTTTCACGGCAGCTTCCCATAAAGAACCAAATACAGGGCTATAACTAGGTATGAAATTAAAATTGATACCTAAGTTTGCTGCGTAACTCTGGACTTGTGACTGGTGGGTCTGCGAATTGAACAATCTATAGAGGTCGTCTAACTGGTTCTTAGCGCCTTTGAAAGTGGACGCGTTGTCGCAATACACTTGTGTGGGCTTATTCCTGCGTGCAATAAAGCGTTTGAAGCATGCGAGAAAGGTGTCAGTTCGGAGGTCAGATACCAGCTCCAAATGGACAGCTTTTGTTACAAAACATACGAATACTGCTATGTATCCCTTTGTGACCAATGACCGCCTCACTCTGGACTGCTTTATAGAAATAGGTCCACAGTAATCAACGCCCACCTTTTCGAAAGGCCGACTCGGATTTACTCGATCGCTAGGCAGAGAGCCCATCAGCTGTTTGGCGGCAACTGCCTTGAGTCTGAAACATGTTACACACTTTGATATAATTCCTTTAATTTCGCTTTGGCCGTTTATTATATAATATTTCTGACTCAAACCACTTGCTACCAATTTAAGCCCTGCATGTAATAGCCTGTGATGCTCCTCCCTTATAATCAGATCAGTAAGCTTGGTGTTTTTAGGTAAAATCGCAGGATGGCGCTGGGTGTACGGTATCATGGCGTTTTGCAAGCGCCCGCCCACGCGCAGCGTGCCTATTTTATCGATGAAGACGTGTAGGCCTTGGAGGCTGCCTTTGATCTGCTTATTAGCGCGGAGCGCCTTCATCTCGACCTGAAACTCTGTGCATTGTACATACTGAATTAGTAATAAGAGAGAGTTGTTAAGTTCTGCAGAGGTTAGAAATGGACTACCATCTATTGCCTGCATTGTACAAAGTTTTGTCACTTGCAAGAGCGTTTTATCTTGGGATGTATGAGAGTCACCATTCTGCCTTGCGGTGTACAATGCACTGCGCTTCGTTAACTTGCAACAAAATCTGATCATATACGCCAATACTCTTTGCATTTTGGTAATGTTTGAGATTCTTTCTAATAAAGAACTAAATATGTCAGTTGCTTGTATTTGAGCAACTGGGCACACTACTAGCTCGGAGCTCACAGATGCTACCAGTGGCTCGGTTTCAGATACCGGTTTCGGTGTGTGTTCGTAGGCGTGAAAGACATGATCTTTGTCATATAGGAAACTGGGGCCCTGAAACCACAGTGCATGGTTGCTGAGCTCGTGCGGCAAAATACCTCTGCTTAGGCAATCTGCGGGATTGTCTGCGGATCTGACGTACAGCCACTTGTGCTGGGCACTATGTTGGAGTATTACTTTGACTCGGTTCGCAACATAAGTGTCGAGCTTAGTCAAATCTGTTTTGATCCATGACAGAACTACTTGTGAATCTGAATACAAAATAACATCATCAATTTTTAATTTTAACTTGAGTGTGTCATGGATTTTGACTATTAATTTGATAAGCAGCAACGCGGCGTTTAGCTCCAATCTAGGAATAGTCAAGGCCTTTTTAAGGGGATTTACTCGCGATTTTGAGCTGAGCAGAGATATTTTTACGTTGCCTGCTGTATCGATCACTCGTAGATAGGCGCAGCAACCATACGCTGCGGACGAGGCTGCATCTGCAAATCCAATGATTTGTATAACTAAAGCATCCTTCAAGTTAACATTTCTAGGTATGGCTATTGTTGGCATTTTATAAATACTTTTCATGAAATCTTGCCATTCGTTATATATGTCTGTAGGTGGGGGCGAGTCCCAGCTGATATTTGCTGCCCACAAGCTCTGCATAATTATTTTTGCTTTAACAAATATTGGTCCTATTAGTCCCAGAGGGTCATAGAATTTACTAATAAAGCTCAATATTTGTCGTTTTGTGACAGTTTTATCATTGGTTGGTTGGGGTGATGAGAATTTGAAACAGTCATCTTTAATGTTATAATTGACACCTAGTGTTTTAAAGTTTTGTTCTTGAAAGTTAACTTCATCAAACTGTCTGTTCTCTATCGGCACCTCCTTAAGGATCTCGGGTGCGTTGGAAGCCCACTTATGCAATTGTAAGCTTCCCAAACTCAGTAATTTTGACAATTGTTGCTTGGTTTCAATGAGACTGTTCAAATTGTCATCAGCCACCAGAATGTCATCTACGTAACAAGAATTATCCAGTACAAAGGCTGCTTTCGGATATTCGTCCCTATGTCTGTCAGCCAATTCTTTGAGACAGCGCGTGGCAAGATATGAGGAACTTTTGAGGCCATATGTGACGGTCTTTAGCTGTATACATTTTATTTCCTGATCAGGTGAGTCCCGCCACAGAATATTCTGCAATGAAGTTTGTTGCGGGTCCAATTCAATGTTCCTAAACATACGCCTGATATCGGTTATGAAAATGAAGCTATCTACTCGGAACAAGAGGAGTACCTCTATGAGTTCTCGCTGAACAACTGGGCCATTGAGCAGTATGTCATTTAAAGATACCTTCTTGTTTGTGGCCATGGACCCATCAAATACAACACGAAGTTTGGTTGTCTTACTGTCCTCATTTATGACTGGTTGATGGGGAAGAAAGTAGAGAGGGTCACTTGCAAAATCGTATTGACTGATATCAACATAAGAGCCATGCCCTAGTGACAAGTATTCATGAATAAACCTTTTATATTCCTCAAATAGATTAGGATTTTTGGCAAACCGTTTTTCTAAGTTTATGAATCGTTTTAATGCATAATTAAAGGAATTGCCTAATGTTTCATTGACATTGGCCAATGGAAGTTTCAATGGCATTGCCACTTGAAACTTGTTGTCTTTTAACTGCACAGTTTCATGAAAAATCTTTTCACATAGTTTCTGTTCCATTGTTTCATTAAATATTTCTGGGACGGATTCAGTTTTCCAAAAATTAGTTATTTTCATTAATGTTTGTTTCACATGATTGACAGAAAAGACTTGTTACCTTATTTGATTGCTGACTGGTTTGCAAACCATTATGATTAATGTTACCAGCTACAATGTGGCCGAAGAGAGTGTTAATGATGCATGGAGGTGAAGGTGGAGACTGTGCTGCTGAAGCAGGCTGGCGTGGAGGCTCAGTCTGCGTTGGCAGCAGGATCTGGAAAAAAATATCAGCCCCCATTAGCATTTGAATGTCTCCTGGTGCGTTGAATGTGTCATCAGCTAACTTCAGACTAGGGGGCAAGTTTAATGTTGTCATGTCAATCATATTTTGTGGTAGGTTCATAGTAATCTTGTCTACTACATGACACTCTACTGGTAGTGAGAATGGTATGCATTGGAATGTACTTCCAGCCGCACAGAGAAATGGGTTTTGTTCTCTGCATGGGTTATTCCAATTATGGATGTCTCATTTCTCACAGGGATGTACCCTAAAATTTTTAAAGTATTGTCAGTGATGAAAGATACCTGTGAACCGGTGTCCAGCAGAGCACGGACTGAATTTCTTTGCCATTTTGACAGATAAGTTTAACCTTGGCTGTGGGCAAAAGAACATGGTTTGTTTGTTTATTTGTCAGCAGCGAGACAGGATTGGAGACTGGGGCCTCAGTCTCGCTGTGAAGAAGCGAATTATGATTGCCTTTGCAGTAATTACACTTGAAGTGATACCTACACTTTCCCTCTGTGCGGGTTCAGGCAGGTTTTGCACAGTTTGTTAATTTCTACAAACTCTATCTTATCTTTTGTTTAGCTAATTGAAACTTAGGGCAGGTAAATAATCTGTGGGAACACTTACAGAATGCGCAGGGTTTTCAGATGCAGTAGCTGATCCGGGGCCGGGCTGTGTGCTCCATTTCTGAGCTTGCTGCTAAGTCTGGTTCTGCCATCGGAGCTGCTGCCACAGTTGCTGCCTTCATGTAGGCCTGCTGTTCATTG